>NW_008794082.1:56047-87389 GCF_000699145.1 Aptenodytes forsteri
CTTCTGCTGCTGCTGCTGCTGTTTGAAGTAGCTTGTTCAACCAAGTTCTGGTTTCTTTATTCTGCAAAGCTATTAAAACCCCGCTGGTAGTACTAAATAGAAATAATCTATCGATTTATGGTAAGTAATTAACGAGTTTAGAAGGAAGGCGTATTTGTACTGCTTTGCTAAAGGGGGGATCACTTCTTTGACCATTTGAAAGGAAAACGCCACACATTGATGTTCCTGTAATGAGAGAGATTCTGCGGCCTGACTAGATGTCTCGTTATGTTGTACCTGTACATCTGTTTGATTTGCAGGCTGTATAACAACCTGATGTTAGCTTTTAGTTTCCCATAATTTACTTTTCATGAAGTGGATTTATATGAACCCTGAGGTGTAGTAGTAAGTATAAATACACCAATAACCACAGCATTTCGCTATTCAGAATAGTTGCTATAACTAAAGACCTAAAGTCTAGCGCAGCTACTCCAAACTCTAAAAAGCCACATACATAACTCAATGTGAGTTATTAATATTGCTGTTTTTCAAGACAAACCTCGGAAGAATGTGCAGGAATAAGGTTAAATCTGATAGCTGGCAGGCAAATAAAGTGGGCTGAATTCCTCACTCAGATCGCAATTTTCTTTGTGACTTTTTAGCAAATGCCTTAATTTGGGCTTGGATCTCAGTTCCTCCATCTGCACACTGGTGATAATGATTATGGATTTCCCGTGGAGGCTGAGGCTTAGCCGGCATTCGTGAAATATTTTGACACCTTGTGCTGGAAGGATCTAGAGGAAGCCAAGTGGTAGTTTCAAAGGAGAGACAACGTTTGGGAGCCCTACGCCTTCTGCTTTGGCAGGCAGCTCCCCAGCACTGCTGATCTGCTGTGGTCCCAGAGGTTTTGTGTTGCTTGTGCAGAAAAAGTAACCAGCAGTCTCGCTTAGCTAGGCATGGTGTTACTGTTTGACACAAGGCTGTGAACCCTTGGTCTCCTTAATTTCACAGGGAAGAAGAAATGTTGGGTTCCCGATGAAAAGAAAGCTTACGTTGAAGCTGAAATTACAGAAACCGGCAGTGGCAAAGTGACCGTGGAGACGACAGATGGAAGGGTACAAAACTGGTTTTGTCTGATCAGTGACTAACAAGGCCAGAGCAGCAAGCTCCAGAAATTACCTGTCCCAGTTTAAGCTCAGTTGCCTGTTTCATTGAAATGGGCTGCGAATGGGAAGCCCCAGTAACTGATGCCATATCAGAATGACACATGAAAAACCACCAAGGGAAAAAGAACAATGCGGTGGTGGGTAAGCAGGCATCAGCCACTGCACAGCAGCGGGCAGTCTGTGAGCAGACGTATGCAACCAGCCAGTTCTGGTTTGGACCCCAGAGGTAAAAGCCCAGGCTGCAGCTGAATACCATGGTTGGTTTTGCAGCCATACCACCGTGCTCCTTACTTTTATCATCTCGGCCTTCCCCCATTCTTCTGATAGCTGTGAAAACAAATGGTATTATGTACATAGGCTGGGTTTGAGCTGAAGGACTTCACTCTGCAGGGGAAAAAAATTTTCTCCTATAAGGTGTGTGAAGCAACAGAAAATTCCAGTGTTTTCCAGTGTTGCTGTACTTACTTGTCTTTGCAGACCATGACTATAAAAGAAGATGACGTGCAGCCAATGAACCCTCCCAAATTTGACATGATCGAGGACATGGCTATGCTGACCCATCTGAATGAGGCCTCTGTGTTGTACAATCTGAGAAAGCGCTACAGCAACTGGATGATCTATGTAAGGGTCATTACAAGGGTATATTTAGAAATCTGCATTTCAGGTGCAGATTTCATGTTTGAACATGTTGTGTTCTTCATACTCAGTTTACAACTTTGGTAAGTCACAAAACTGAAGGTCTTGCTCATCTGTTCAGGAAAGACGTTGCTTGGAGCTGGCTTGTGTCTGAATACAGACAGACAAAACTGAATGAATGAGATGGTGTCTAGTTCTCTGGTTTTGCTTGCTTGCCTAGGAGAGGGGTGTCATGGGACATATTTTCAGCAATCAAGGCATTGGGGAGACCTAGTTTATTTTTCCTCTCCTAATATTAATCCATGTCAATACCAGCCATGGAGATTTCCTTGTTAAGAAACAATGCCTCAAGCTTAGAGCACACACGTAACTTCTTTTAAATATGAGCCTTTCTATCTTTAGTTCAGTAATTTTATTCTCTTCATTTTCAGTGCTGACATCTGCCTTGTTTTGCTCTGGCCTTTCCCTTGCTCTGTATCTTCCCCATGACATCATTAACATAATTTCTGTCAGCACCAGAACAAGCTTCAGTAGCATCTAATTTTATGAGGCCAAAATTTTGCTTTCAGTTTGCTGCATTCAACCGTGTCTGCAATTCCCCCAGTCAGGGAAATCTATAGATTTTCTAGCCAATCCCTGTTCTGTTTTTTTGGTGTTCATCAGAGGAGCGAATCCAACTTTTTCCCATTTAAATTCTGATTGTTAAACATTTTCTGCATTTCTCTAATAACACCTGTAAGGACATGTATGGCCTAAAGCATAGCTTTGCTTGCAGATCAGTATAGTTAGAAAATTAAATTTGTCACCTTGCCTTAATCCATTTACTGGTTGGGGTTTTTGTTTTCCTTGTAGAAAATAGGACTGAGGACTCATGCCAAGGTCATTCTGGAGTAAGTCCTAATGCTATTTTTAGGGGAAGACACCTGGATTTCACCTGAAACTTTTAGAATGTAATAGAGCTCATTAATCTATGTGCACATAGTGCTTGTGCCCATATAATAACTGGGTTTCTTTGAAGATTTTTGCTTCAACCTGGACTGAGTACCTGAAAAGTTACCAGCTAACACCGATTCCCTGGGGTTACAACTGAAAACTCATTCTTCCTCAGAATGACCAGGCCCCAGCTAACTGATGTAGATAGCCCGAAGAGGGGCTATAAAGATAGATTTTTACCAACTGTGTTTCTCCAAAAGCTGAAAAAAGCTCCACAGCTTGGGAAATAACACTATGAAGTTGTTTTATCTTTGAACGTGCACCAGAAATTGCCCCAAGGTGCTCACATCAAATTAATAATGGGAGATTGTTTCTTCTCCTAAGAATGGAGTTTGAGCAGGAAAGCTGTAACTTTTCTTTCCTTCGTAATAACTGTTTTCAACAGGAAATAAGTCTTGTGGGGTGGCAAGACAGAAAATCAGACATAGGTCTATTTGCTGCTCCTTTGTTTTGCTGAAGGGGCTGTTTCTGTTTCTGGTTGTCATCTTGAAAATACTTTTTCCCCCTTTAGAAAACTGTTTAATATCTGTAGTTTTGATATCAATTGCCACTAGGAAGTCACTTAGCAGAGCAGTAGCTTTAGAAATTCAGATCAAAGGCTGAAATTCAAGTAAGAATTCAAACCCAAATCAGAAGCTGGCAACACCAGGTCCTGCTTTGTTAACGAGGACTTTTTTTTCTTATTCCTTGAGCGTTTTTTTTCCCTCTTGTTTTGTGTTCCTCTCTAGACTTATTCTGGCTTATTCTGCGTGACTATAAATCCCTACAAGTGGTTGCCTGTCTACAAGTCGGAGGTCGTTGCTGCATACAAAGGCAAGAGGCGCTCGGAGGCTCCTCCCCACATCTTCTCCATTGCTGATAATGCATACCACGACATGCTGCGTAGTAAGTGGCACTGTTTGCTTTCAAATTTGGTTTCGCTTTATTTAGCCAATGTGATTAGTACCAGATGGAAGTTTGTGAGAGCTTTTGCAGTGTGCAACAAATGTGCAAATACTCTACAAGCAACAAGGGCTTGGCAGTTTGTGTCAATTTATAGATAGAGATATATATAACTTTTTTTTTAAACTCCCCTGACTGTCCCTGTGGTACTTCTGGTAACAGTATGCTCTGTATATGGGTTACCTGTAAGGTGCACAAATTTAGCTGTCTGAACAGGGTGAACCCATCAGTTTGTAACAGAAATGGGGCCATGCCCCAAAGGTCTGTAAGTATTTTCCCAACCTCAAAAATAAACTTATTGTCAGGTTATGCTCAATATTCTAATGCTTATAAGATGTATGCATTCAAAGGTTAGTGAAGGCCAGCTATCTAGAGTGCTGTGCGCACATCGCTTGCACGAATCTGCCATGGGTGTGTTGCACTGACTGCCGTGCATCTGAGCGCCAACCCTGAGCGGCAACGAACTCCAGATTTTCCTGTGAAATTTTCTCGCCCTGACCCTCAAGTTACTGGAAAAAAAGAGTTTATGGAAAAAAAGAGTTTATCAGCAGAGGGCAGCAGTGATGTGCTCACACTAGGTGCTGCGAGGCGGCAGGGTAAATCCCAAAGAGACTTGATGGGAATATATCCTGCTGTCACCTGGTTTTAATAAAAAGGAAAGTGCCGCAGCTGTGAGGGGACAGAAGCCACTGGGCAGAGGGGATGTGTGTGTGGCTGCTAAGAGATGCTCTTTTATCAGCTAAGGGTGAAATATGGCCAGGCTGCCCAATATGTAGCCTATCATGATGACTGGAATTAAAGAAGAACAGAGGAATTTAGGCTCAATGGCTTGGGAAGCTGCTATGACTTAGCATTTGCTGAACTTGGTTAATAATATATTAAGGTTGCAAAGTGTTCCAATAAATGTTTATTTCTGGTCAGGCCATTAACAGCGGGAACACTATAAACCTTCATTCCAGCAGCATGGCCAACTGAAGAAGAGTACGTATGCATAGTAAGGAACGGCCTGGGAACAAACAGCAAAATTACTTGGGTTGGTGTAGTATTGCAGGAGCAGAAGGGTCAGATGTGAGCAAAGATGTACTCAGGAGTAAGAAAAGAAGCATTTTGATGACAGGAAATTACTCTTTTTATTATAGTTTTCCAGACACAGGGGGAACATGCACAACTGACAGGTCTTTAATACCGACTTGAACAAAACACAAGAGAAGGATTCAGGGCAGGGCTAGAACTTGCATTGCTGGAGGTCAGACTAGGTGATACTAGTTTTTATCTTTCTATCTCTGCTTCATGTGATTCTCTCCTGTCCTTGCAGGACTGATTCTGGAATAGTTGGTACTCATTTGCAATTATAATAAGCAATTTGTACAGCCTACTAAGTTTGTCTCTTCCCCCCCCCCTCCACAGATCGGGAGAATCAGTCTATGCTGATCACGTAAGTGCTTCTTTTTTGACTGATTTGAGACTCTGTTGCTGTGAAAAACTTAGAAGAAAAAATTCCTACTGAAATACAAGTTGACCCTTGAAAGCTCAGCTAAATTGCCTGGAACTTGATCCAAGCCAAGTAACTGGCAATTTGGCCATCTGATGGCTGTCTTGAGCCCCATGGGAAAGGATAAGCTAAGGGTTTGATGGAGGCTGGCCCATTGCTGATCCCCATCTGGTGTTCATTCCAAGTAGGCATGAAAACAACTCAGCAGGCAGTTAAAGAAGCTTCTTCCAGGGTTAGCCTTGCTGTGGCTGCCTTCTTCGGACATGGAAGACTACTTCTTTTCAATGTGGTTGCTCTTGCTGCAAATTATATTTAAGAATGTGTAGACACATCTAAAGGGAGGGAGATGACCAAGGCAGAAAAGAAGAGGCACGTCATTTACTGGCAAGCATGCAAGATGGAGAGTTGGGTGTCTCTCTACACAGTTCACATGTGCTCTTGGATAATGCCGGCAAATTACTGCAGCTTTTCTGTACGTTTTCTAACTCATTAGCTGTATATAGGTATACCTCAGATCCTCAGACTGGATGTTTGTAATAAAACTTCATGCCCTTAAAGGAAGCTCAGTGTAGCATGGGTTTGTACTCGATTTCTGAGCCCAGTCATGTGAAGAATTCGTTGCTGCTCTCGTAGGCATTCACGTCTTCATTCAGTCAATTTAATGTGATTTCCACTGAAATGGCCGAACAACAGGCTGCAGAAATCAGAGTCAGTGATTCTGAGAGGATCCTGTGTGTGGGGAGGAGCTGGCAGGACAGGAGGGTGAAAGGATGAGTTACAGCTGTTTGAGCAATGCCTATGTTATCTTCCTCCTTTCTTTAGCGGAGAATCTGGTGCTGGCAAGACTGTCAACACGAAACGCGTCATCCAGTACTTTGCCACAGTGGCAGCCCTGGGTGAACCTGGTAAAAAGAGCGTAAGTCTGCTGGTGGCTGTTTCATTTCAGACTCCCAAGGTTTTTCTGTTGTGTACAGCTAACCTCACAAGTCTGCATCCCGAACACTAGACCATGTGCTAGACCTCAGCAGGCATGGTTAAGAAAAGAAACTGTTGGGAAAAGATACTGATGCTTCTACATGGGATACTGAGAGCATGCTGTTCTGAAGGTAGAAAGGCAATGCTCACCCGAACTTGCCACGCTCCAGACAGAGCAGCAAAACCACTCCTGGTTCTGAACAGCTGCTTGTTGCTGCTGCTTTTTTCTAGGAGTTTTAGTTTTCGTGTGTGTTAAAAATGTTTCTGATCATGTTAAAGCTGGTCAAAAGATGGGGAGACTGTGAAGATTAAGATTTTTTTTTTCTTTTTCACATGGAAAATAGTCTTCAGAAGGACTAGGATTATAATTTCTCATAAAAATGTATGTTTTGTTGAAAGCTTTTTTGTCCACAAATAAGGAATGTTTTGACAAAAGATTTTTTTCAGTCAGCTTTTCTGTATTTCTCTTTGGATAAGTGCTGTTCTGCTTATAAGTGCTCTCTAAGGTTACAGTGAATACTGTATTCATGCTTGTTGTGATTTAACCCGGCAGGCAGCTGAACAGCACACAGCCGTTCGCTCACTCCCTGCCACCCCCAGTGGAATGGGGAAGAGAATCGGAAAAAAAAAGTAAAATTTGTGGGTTGAGATAAAGACAGTTTAATAGGACAGAAAAGGAAGGGAAAATAATAATAATAATGATAAAAGAATATACAAAGCAAGTGATGCACAGTACAATTGCTCACCACCCGCCGACCGATGCCCAGCCAGTCCCCGAGCAGCGGCCCCCCCCCGACCAGATTTCCCCAGTTTATGTACTGAGCATGACGTCACATGGTATGGAATGTCCCTGTGGCCAGTTTGGCTGTGCCCCCTCCCAGCTTCTTGCTGGCAGGGCATGGGAAGCTGAAAAGTCCTTGACTAGTGTAAGCACTGCTTAGCAACAACTAAAACATCGGTATGTTATCATGGAACAATTGTGCAAGTAACAGATCTTGCAGCTGGAAGATATTCCATGTACTTTATCAGCTCAGGTCATATTTTATTTTCATTATCATCACCCCTATTTTTCAAATAATCCAAGAGTTCAAGTGCAGCATGATCTAATTGTCTAAAACTTGCCTGTTTGCATTTACATCCTTTTATTCTTACCACCTGGCACCAGTCTCTTTTCTATGTCCAGTTAGTTAGCCTTTTGGTTCACTGTCAAACATCTCCAGAGCAAAACCAGGTCGATGTTTGGAGCAGGGGTTAAAACAAAAAGCTGGGTAGGAACAGCGCTTGGCTATTTTGTGGTGTATGGTGAACACAAAGTAACAGTCACACCTGCTTTTTGAAGGAAGGCTTCAAAAAGTCCTGCTGGTGTGTTGGTGCCCACTAGACATCTAACCTTGCTAATCTTTATTTTTTGTGACGTCCTTCATGTCAGTACTCACATTCTCTTTTTTTTTTTTTTCCTCCATTGTGTTCCTCTTCTGACAGCAACCAGCTACCAGAACTGGGGTAAGTCATCAGCTTTGCTATTTTATCTTTTCCATGTGAAAATGGTACTGGGCTCTGTCAGTCCGTGTCACGAACCTCAGCATTTCACTTTGCATGGTTCCCCCCTGTGAAGGATCCCTGGAGCCCAGGCAGTTAAAGTAGTTTGTTTCAGCAAACTGAAGTTTGTGAGGGTGACAATTAATGCTTTTCTCGTCTCCAAAAATCCCAAATATTACAAGCTTTGAGTGCTTTCAAATCTAATGCATTTTAGTGCTTGTCACTGTCTTCAGTAGCCCCTCTCCTACACACATTCACTTAGATGTCCTCATGTGCTTCACAGTACACGGGAAGATAGGCTGATTTCTTTCATATGCAGACGGCATAAAATATCAAATCTGCAAAGCAGAACACTAGAGAGCAGCAGAATGTTTGAGGCCTTTTAAGCACTCATAATTGACTGATGATCTTGCTGTTATGCCATTCACACTGTGCCACCCCTAGGGTGGAGCTGAATCACTTTGCTACGGAGGCTTCTCTCTATAACTGAATGCATGGCTGAGTTATAGCTGACAGCTGAGTTCGTGGCCTGTAGGTTTCTCAATAGTATTTCAACCTTGATTTCTAGGGAACCTTGGAGGATCAAATCATTCAAGCAAACCCAGCCCTAGAAGCTTTTGGAAATGCCAAAACCCTGAGAAACGACAACTCCTCACGTTTTGTAAGTCTGTAACATAACATAATGATGTCCTCTTCAACAATGGCCAGTTAATAACATCTCTGTCATAGTCCCTTCGTAAGTTCCTTCTCATTTTGTCCACTAAAATGGTTGGATTTCCACACAGTGGAAGAATAACAAAGTAGGATCTAACCAGGAAAAACTACTGGAAGGATTAAAGATAAAAAGAAAAAAGAAAGATCCACCCTGAATAATTGTTTAACCAGTACATGATCAGGAAATGATGTTTTGCTTTGAACAGCAACGGCAGATATTCCCCACGACTGCATCTGTTGCATAGCTGTATTTTCTTACCATGTTTTCCACTAGCCTCAGTCATTCCCTCTCCCTATAATAGCTCTACTTTGTCACTAAGTGTCAGAAATACACCACAGTCGCTGCTCCCTCCCACATCTCCCCCCTCTGCAGACCCACACGTGCAGCAGTACTCTTACCTTTGATCCACACCATCTACCTTTTTGGCTGAGTAAGCTGTCCCTGCTTGTCCCCCAGTGCTGACATGACCTTGGGCCTCTCCTCATTTCCATTAGGCTTGCAGGACAGCAATCCCCTTGGGAGCTCTGCCTCTGCCACATCTGGTTGACGTTGGCTCAGATGTCCAAAAGGAATGGCATGAGGATGACAGCCTGAGTTTGTAGCCCATGCTTCCCTAACAAATCCAGTTAAAAATGAAATTGGAAGGGGTGGAGAGGGTCAGAGGTTGTAAGCATCTGTGGAAAGCTACACAATTGTATAAGGAGTTTGTCAGCTGAAACAGAGATTAATTATTTTTAAAAGTTGATGTGTTTGAATATGATAAATTAAATGAAAACTGCTCAATTTTTATGAATTTTGGGGGATGAATATGCAAAATTAATGGGCAAAGCAGTGTAAAATCACAGCACCCTTCTGACATAAGTAGTTGCATATAAGTCAGGACTGCAAATGAGGAGGAGTCAAAAAAGGAGCCTGTGTGTCTTATGCCCAGGCTTATTGCTCTGAGTCCTGCATTACAGTAAACCAGCATCACGAAACTGGAAGCTACATGCATTCCAGTATCTTAGCCTGGCAGATAAGTACACTGTTATCCTTTCCCCACAAGCTGATTACATAGCTGTATGTACAGATTTAGGCTTGGAAAAGTGTAGTATCATTGTTTGATATTTCTCATTGAAAATCTGCCTGTGCAAAGCCAAGGAGTTAGCATAAACTGATTCTTTGGGCCAAATGATTGCCTTCAAGCAGCATCCTTTGTTTCCCTCTGTGTATACTATATGCACTAATTAGAATATTCTTCTGTGTGAATTAGGGTAAATTTATCCGAATCCATTTTGGAACCACAGGCAAGCTGTCATCTGCTGATATTGAGATTTGTAAGCAGCAAACTCTCTCCTTTTAAAAATACAATTGCTCATCTGAAAGCTTGGAGAGCCTTTCTCACTGAATTTTCCTTTGTGCAACTAGATTTATTGGAGAAATCCCGAGTGATTTTCCAGCAACCGGGTGAAAGAGACTATCACATCTTCTACCAAATCCTGTCAGGAAAGAAACCAGAGTTACTGGGTAAGCATTATGTGGATCCACAGCTTTTAAGAACCAACCTTCAGCTGAACAGACAGTGGCTGAGGAGGGGGCAAGGGTGCAAACCCATGTGCAGAAAGGCCCTTATGCTTCCACTCGATGAAACTGAACTTCCACTGTCAAATACACTCTTTTAAAGATGCTGTTCCAATGGCAGCAACAGAGACCATTTTTCTGTGATACACTGATGCGGGTACTCTACAAAGTGAAGTGATATTGCAGATTAGTCTAAAGCAAATGAGGCTCAGACAGGACTTTTAAAACGTAGCATTATAAAGGCAAAAAATGTCACACTGAATTTGTGTAATCCAAGGTCTTGAAACATCTGGAAAATGCTATGCCTCCAAAAGCATTTGTGGTGATAAAACTTTAATTATCCAGATTTTCTCATATGAGGAGATTTGCTTATAGGTCCCATGAAGAAAAGCTAGTTTCCTCTTTCTGCCCCAAGTGCCAAAACTGGCACCCTAGCATGTTGTGTAGCAAGAGAGATTATGGAAAGCTGTCTGCTGCTGATTATGTGGCGATTACACCTTTCAAGCTTCCCCTGGCTGAATGTGGTCCCATAGACCTGCGGGAGAAGAGCAGAGAGCGGATGAGGTCTCTCTGCTCCCATCTCCTAATGCTTTGAATAAAACCTTCACTAGTTATTTAAGTGATGTGGTTTGCTGACTTTAATTTGCGCTCTGAAGGAACACATTTTATAAAATACATTGAAGAGTCACTTTATTGCTCCACTAAACTCCTACTAAGCCATAGAAATCATAATCTGTTTTGAAGTCTTATTATCCTGACAGTGCGTGGTCAAGTCCCTAACGCTCTTAGCTTTCATGCGGCCTAATTAATGATGATTACGGGAAAGATTTCAAGGAAGCATTGCAATGAGATTTCTGTGTGAATCCCTGTGCTGGGAAAATATGCTCTTTCTCATAAGCTGTCTGTCTGTATACTCCACAACAGCACACACCTTTCTGGCCAGCAGGAGCATGTCTGCAGGCTCCTGAAGAGGCTGAAACCAATGGGGACTTCTGTTTTGTAGACATGAAATGTATGCATTTGTATATAAATGCATACACATCTAAATATAGATAAGTATAAATATAGATAAGTATAAATATAGAAAAATATAAATATAGATAAATGAATACATAACATAGTGACTACATAGCAAAGTAAGACAGAAAATATGATTTTATATACACATATATTGATAGACATATATATCTACATATACACATACATTCGTATTTAGACATGTAGGTATGTGCGTATGTATATAAAAAGATTGAAATCTAGATCAAACCTTGGTCTGCTGAACGTGGGTGAAACTTTCTGTTGGTTTAGGGAAGCAGGACTCTCCCTGTAGTTTTGGAGCCAGCTAGCTTTCTAGAAAACAACTCTACATTTTTGGGTTTTGATGTGAAGGAAAAGGAAAGAAGAGAGAAAGAGAGTGCCATATTCAGACTTTTGTTCATCAAGAGCCAAGTGTCTTCCGCAAAGAGTCCTGGAAGTCACCATTTTTTGAATCTGTTACAAAAGAGGGGAACCATGCCCATTGTTCCTGTCTTGAATCATACTGAAATCTTTTTCCTCTGTACTTAGATGGGATTTTTACCCCTACAGGCATGCAAGGCAGAAAGTAGGGCTATACAGAAGATTATGAACTCAGTATACTGCAAGACATGCTTAATAGATGTGTATGCAGTATTCCCATGTTCTTTTTATTCACGCTTTCTCTAAATCTTGGTCTTCAGACTGGACTAGTAGAATGAGAGAGTTGGTTGCTGCCCTGCAGTTGTAAAAAAAACCAGAAAACAACTTTATACACAGTTGTGCAGAGATAAATGTATGTCAGAGTTGATCTTTTGATCTCCATTTTTTTTGGATATCCTGAATGGATGGCAGTTTTGACCTTGGCAGTTCTTTTACAGATACGCTACTGGTATCTACCAATCCATATGACTACCACTTTTGCTCACAAGGAGTAGTTACAGTGGACAACTTGGATGATGGAGAAGAACTGATGGCAACAGATGTAAGCCTGTATTGATTTGACTTTGTGCTTCATAGATTAGATGCATGTGGGGAGGAAAAGTGCTGGCAGGAGCCTAACTTCTGTCACTGAAACTATTGGACTAAAATGAAAGCAGAAATGGGTCTTAATTGCATTCATACTATGAAGCACAAGGCTTGATAAACTATTACATTTTAGAATCTGGCCTTGCTCCATGTAATGCCCATGGGCACAAAGTTCTTACAATTTTGATATATAAAATGCTAGATAAAGGGAGCTTTCCTCCCACTCCGCAGCCAGTGCTGGGTCTTCAGGGTGTTTCACTGGCTGCTTTGTGAGATAACACCCCTTGGCTGGTTAGTAATGTCTGCCATGCAAAGGTAGATTGTGGGGCGGCAAAATGCCATTGCTTTTGAATAGGGAAGTGACAAAATATCTGCTTTTCCTTTTCACAGCAAGCCATGGACATCTTAGGATTTGTGTCCGATGAGAAGTGTGGTGCCTACAAGCTCACAGGTGCCATCATGCACTTTGGAAACATGAAATTCAAACAAAGACCCCGAGAAGAGCAGGCAGAGGCTGATGGCACTGAAAGTAGGAATAACATCTAAAATTACTCCTTATCTTCAAAAGTCTGGCATGTATCATGCTCTGTGTTGAGGAAGAAGCAGCCTGTTTGCTTTGATCTTGCACAATGTAGCTCCTGCTCAGCCAAGAGTGTTGTGCTTTATTTGTAGCAGTGGCTTGTTCAGTGGTGGGTTATGTTACTTAGTAGAAGGTGAATAGACACAGTCAGAGTAACCCAATGAAATTCCATTTTTGTGACCATTTGAACAAAATGGTTGTAAAAAGGTGTTGCTTTAGTTTTCTCTTTCATGTCTTCAGATCTTGTTTCTTTACTTCCCCTTGCACATGAAACTGTCTATAACCAGTGTGGAGATATGTTCTTTTCCCTATACCTGAAGAGTTTCTCAAGTGTGATTCTTGCAGCAGCTGGGGTCTAAGGTAGCTAGATGACCTTCTCTAACACAAGGGAGAGTACAGGCACACCTAACACAAATCATTAAAAGAGCAAGGTCTTTATCCAGTTTCTCTTTGGAAGTGGATGTACTTAATATTTTTTTTCTTAGCTAGGCATGTTTCCATGTAGAAGTTCAAAGCCAGTTGAAACCTTTTTTCTCTTGATCAGGTGCTGACAAAGCTGCCTACCTAATGGGAATCAACTCCTCTGATTTGGTTAAGGGTTTGTTGCACCCTAGAGTGAAAGTTGGCAATGAGTATGTGACCAAAGGCCAAAGTGTTGAACAGGTAAGGAGAAGCTTCCAGGGTATTTGGATACCTGTCCCACAGCCTTGAGGATTCATCTGTAACATCTCAGAGAGACAGACAGCTGCTAGAAATATTAACATGTACCTCTAGTACCTGTTCTCATTTTATATCCCCAAACTTGGGGGAATAGACAGTGAAAGTGCGGGAAACTGGTAGAGACTGACAAAGGAATAGTGGCTGGCACTGCCTTTGGTAGGATTGTTTTTCTGATGTGTTAGTAGCAGCTACTCAAGGAAATCAGGTGCAGTAAAACCATATGGGGATTAATATCTAATTCTGGATGAGTATAGTTACCTAGCAGAGTTGAGCAATGGATTATTTATTCACTCGTCATTCATTCATTATTCATGTAATTTTAAGCTCTATGTGACCTCAATCAGCTAAAGGCAATATCCACATAAAGGTATCTCTTAATTTAGGAAACAAAAGACCTTGGGTTAGCACTGCTGCAGCTGTAGCAGTATTGTAGAAGATGCTGCAGCATTTGGTTACAGTGAAAATCGTTGTTTGAAGACGGGCTGTGGTACAGGCTCAGAAACTAGAAAACTGCTGGAGAGAGGTCTATCCTATCGGTGTAGTTGTGCATAGGCTAAAGAAGAGACTTTTGACAGACTTTTCCCATCGCCTGCTTATGCCACAGCATCCCTCAAAAATTAGAAGCAAATGGCAATGGGCAACTTGAGCACAGACCTTCCCTATTCTGGCAGTAGCTCTGGACATCATGGCTGGCATCCAGCCCGTGAGCTTTCTGGTACCTAACTTCCATGGCAATGTAAAGGATTAAAACTTTTGCAACTTGCTGTCCATCTGTTTCCCCAAGAGGTACTTTGCTAGCACTTCATGTACGTGTTAGTATACATACATATATATAACAACAATTTGAAGAAAAGTCAGCATAGATAATGGGAGAAGCTGTGTGTTGTATTAAGTATATAGAATCATAGAATAGTTTGGGTTGGAAAGGACCTCTAAAGGTCGTCTAGTCCAACCCCCCTGCCGTGGGCAGGGACATCTTCAACTAGATCAGGTTGCTCAAGTATGCCTTGGTGATTATAGGAACTATTGTGAAATTTCATTTAAACCATAAGTAGGGATTGAAATAGGTTACTGCGCTGAAATCCTTGTGTTCCACAGTGAATTCTGTTCCACACACTGGTATTTTGAAACATGTATTTTAGGTTTTATATGCTGTTGGAGCCTTATCTAAGGCAGTGTATGATCGAATGTTCAAATGGCTGGTGCTCCGTATCAACAAGACTTTGGACACTAAGCTGCCAAGACAGTTCTTCATTGGAGTCCTGGATATTGCCGGGTTTGAAATCTTTGATGTGAGTATTAATGTGTGAGGACTTGGTGGAAGGACATAAAAGATACCAAGTGATAGCTCTTGAGTGGGTATTTCTTTTTCTAAAATGAACAGAAGGCAAAGTGCTCAGAAAGCCATAAAGCAAATCGTGTATATTATTTTACAAGGTTTTTCCATAAATAAATGTAGAAAACACTCAGCATTTAGCACAGCTGGACATGCTGATAGTTCCTGGGGAGGAAGAGGGTGGCAACCTTTAGCAAAGACAACATCTCACATGCTTTGGGCTGTGTTTTAGGAGAATGTATTGTTCCCACTCTTTCTCTTTGAGAGAAAGCATCTTTTATAGGGTATGATATTTCTTCCTCTTTGTGTCTCAAGATGAGAGACATATATCTTCATCTCGATATAAGAAATAAATTTTTTACAGTGAGAACAGTCACTCACTGGAACAACCTCCCCAGGACTTGGTAGAGCCCCCATCACTGGAGGTTTTAAAGATGCAATTGGACAGGGTGCTAGACAATCTCATCTAGGCTGCCTCTCCCACGAAAGGTTGGACCGGATGGTCTTTTGAGGTCCCTTCCAACCTGGGCTGTTCCGTGATTCTACCATCATTGTAAACAAGTGTATGTGAGAAAAGCGCGTCACAACTTCTGTTTCTCAGAATCCATTCCTGAAGACCAGTGCTTAATGCTGTTGCTGCTACGTGTTGCTCTCCGTACACAGCAGAGCAAAGAGTGCATTGGCTCTGCTTTACAGGACTGGTGTGGCATGCTGCTGAAGGAAAGGCACGTGCATCTTGAGAGACCTGAACAAATCTGGGCATTCTCACACTCCGGAGGACAGCACATGAGGCAGCCAGCAGCCTGCTACTGAACTCCCCCCTCCTTTGCCTCCGGTGTTACGCTCAATAGTTTCTCAACCAGTTACTGTTTACAAGGCTTTAGGTGTAAACAGTTTCCTTCTTGCCGGTCCACCAAGCCCTTACCATAGTTAACTGTGGTGCAAATGCTTCTTTTTTACCTCCTTCTGCAGTTTAACAGCTTTGAGCAACTCTGTATCAATTACACTAATGAGAAACTGCAACAGTTTTTCAATCATCACATGTTTGTCCTGGAGCAAGACGAGTATAAGAAGGAAGGCATTGAATGGGTATTCATTGATTTTGGCATGGACCTGCAGGCCTGCATTGATCTAATTGAGAAGGTATGTACAGGAGTGCTAAGGTGTATTTTCTGAATTGGTTTTATTCATGATGCTGCCTTGGAGATGTCCTCAGGTCCCAGTGAACAGAGTAGGATAAACAGCAGGACAAGCTTCTTGCCTTTCTACATGCAATACAGAATTAAAGGAAAATCAGTATTTGCGGCATTTGTGGCTACTTGACCTCCATAAGTTTGCCTTACAGAGCCAACAGTAACCACAAGCTGTAACTGTTAATTTGTATGTCTGTATAATCTTCCTTGGTTTTTACTTTTGTCTTTCTCTGTCCCTACTCTTCTTCCATTTACTTTGTTTCACATAATGCTTAACATCAAACTTACTTGTCAGCTTTTCAGGGCAAATGCTATGTTTCAGTCACATGTCCTGTACCTCTCCCTGTGAGGCTCCTGTTTCTTACATTACATGTTCCCTCTCACCGCTTCCCCAGCATGGGATATGCCTTTCCTTTTCTCTTCTTTGTGAGTATAATGTGGCCCTGGTGGGGACAGCTGTCCCTTGCTGTATCTCTCTTTCTGCCATCTCTTACGGCTTGGTATCTAACCCTGCTGACCTGTGAGGAAAAATGAAATTTTGAGTCTTGCATTAGCAGGACATTTGGAACAGCTGGAGTAGAAAGGCTGATTATTAAGTGCTCTTCTACCTGATGACTTTCTTCTCCAGGGGTAAGATAACTGCGCATGATCCCAGTGCCTCAAACAATCTGTCCAGTGCTAGGAAGTTAGTTCACCTTTTCCTGAGACACGAATAATAAAATGCTAGTTGGTCCAACTACCTTGAAAGGTAAATCAAACCCTTTCTGGAAGTCATCATAAAGACTCCTAAGGCAGAAGTGACATACTGAATAGTCAAAGGTGTGGTTACTATTTTAACAGAATAGTCAAAGGCTTCCTCCTCAGGATGAGAAGAAATTTTGCAGGCTTAAAATTCCATCAGATCAAACCTAAAGGCTGCCCAGCTACTGAAAGCAGGCAGCCTAAGCATTTTGCAACAAAGATGTTCTTAAATCCACAGCCACTGGGAATCCTGTCTATCCTTGAAGAGGAATGTATGTTCCCGAAAGCTACAGATATGACATTCAAAGCCAAACTCTATGACAATCATCTTGGCAAGTCACCTAATTTACAGAAGCCCAGGCCTGATAAGAAAAGGAAATACGAAGCTCACTTTGAACTTCTTCATTATGCCGGTGCAGTAAGTTCCTCTGCCTGCGGGTAGGCTTTGTATTAGAGGTCTTCCAGGTGGGGTTCGGCCCATAGCGCACAACAAGGGAGGGTGGGAAGGATGAAGAGGGGAAGAAAGGGACAGTGAGGAGTAAAAGCAGACATCTACTCTCTCTGCACAAGTATTGCAACACAGTAAGATGCCACCAGACTCCAAGACATCTGGTCCTTGGATACACAAATAAACCAAAACAAACCGAGGAAGGCTAATAGTGCTTTTGCTGAAAATATGCCTTGCCTTGCCTTTATTGCTTTTCCTATAATCAGATTCAGATTAGCTTCAAGCCAATCCGTAAAGGACTACTGGGTGCTCTGAAGGGGAACATTTGCAACCTCTGGTTTGTTTTCAATGTCTTGCTGTAGGTTCCCTATAACATCATTGGGTGGCTTGAGAAGAACAAAGACCCGCTTAATGAAACTGTAGTAGGTATTTTCCAAAAATCATCCAACAAACTCCTGGCAAGCTTGTTTGAAAGCTACGTTAGTGCTGACAGCGGTAAGCAGAATCAGTTCACAGCGTTTTTCTTTCATTTCTGGGATGCGTGGTTGGGAATGAATTTAAGAAACAAAACAATTCTTTCAACTGCAATTGACTCAATGCTAAATGAGGCAGTGACTAATTATTTAGATGCGCACAGCATCTGTAGGAGTTTGCCAGTTATACCAAGGAGGCCATTAACTCAGCTAGTTTGAATGCGTAATACCTCTGAGCAATTTTGGCAAGGAAATCTGTGGGTTGTGAACATTCCAGTGGGAGTTTGAGCCTGCAAGTGTTCAGATATGCAGGCAAGTGTTGCACAAAAAATTTTATACATAAATGACTATGAACAAGAACAACTTTTGTTTCCTACACTGTAGCCCTCCTTGCTAGCCATCCTGAATTAAATAAGAAATACAAGGTCAAGAGAGTGTTTTGGAATATTTTGTTGGATTAGTGGCAAGTAGACACTGAAGGTACCTGAACACCATTCCACATTGGCCAAAGTAGAAGATTTTGCCAATACATCTTCCTTTTTGATTGCTGTTGGGTTTTTTGTTGTTGTTGTTGTTGTTTGACAAGACTAATGTATGTCTGAGAACATATTTAAGCTGTATGCATTACACAGAACTGTTTTATTTGTGAGAAGACAAGTAGCAAGCATCCAGGAAATTGATCTTAAGTAAATAAGACTGGCATTCATTACAAAGATGTAGCTCCTATGTCCTGAAGTTGCAATCACTTACAGCCTATTTATTAGTAACCTCATTTCTATAGATGCTGTTGTCATGAATCATAAGACACTTTCTGAGGAAGCAAGCAGGCTGCAGACTTGATAATGTGAATAAGAGACGGAGCTGAATGTAAATAACAAAAATCCTGCCACTAGCAAATTCTTGCGAGTTACTAACTGCCTATTTGCCTGTGGATATTCCTGTCTGTCAGAATACTACCTTGCTTTTCCTCAGTGTCAGGAGAAAAGAACAGCCTGTCCAGATGAGCCTCTTTGAGGCTCGGCAGTGTCACTTTCAAAAGGGGGAAAGGCTGTGGATAATTGCGTCAAGCACATCGCACTCTTCGCTTCTCCTTTTATGTTGACTATTGTTGACAGGTGACAGAATGCCAGACCTCCTGGGAATGATCTAATGGTCCGGTGTTTAGAAAGATACAGCAATTGCTGTACGTTTTTGGCTCATGTTTGGCTCTTGTGAAACTTCGTAATGGTCATGTCAGAAACTAGCATTCCTTCGGAGGATCTGAGTGATTTTGACTCTGAAGCTTTAAGCAAAATTCAGGGGATGCAAAGCTACTATATCTAAAATTACAAATATCCATTTCCCTCTATTCTAGACAAATGTTACTTGTGCAAGTTCAGTGTCTGCATAGCAGACACATGAGAATCAGTGTCTATACAGTACAATATACAGCATAACTTTTCCATAAGTATTGCTTTTCTTTAGCTTTTTCTACATCATCTCACCCTATAGGCTTTTTAATGAACAACAAACTACTCTTTTTTATTAAAAGTTATTTTTCTGCCTTATTCATATTTATGGAATTTCTACATAACAAGTGATGCTGCCTAGATCTGAAATGGAAATGCAATCCAGAAAGCTTACAGTGGTCTTTGACAAAAATCCTGAGTATGGACAGAAAGCTGCAAACTTGTGATACATAACACTTGATGTTCAGAAGTTTTTGTGTAATATTTGAGCAATCAGAGCCATCAAGTCATTAGCTACACCTTTCATTCAAAGGAAGTTGTACTGTTAGAACAGTTTGTCCATCTCCCGTGCCCTGCCTGCCCCCCTTACTGACATACAGATTGTGATTTTTATTTATTTCATTTTTTTCTTAGCTGACCAGGGTGGAGAAAAGAAACGCAAGAAAGGTGCTTCTTTTCAAACAGTGTCCTCATTGCACAAGGTTTGTTTACCTCTCCCCACCTGATGGTTTGAGTTAAGACAATGCTTTGAAGAGGAATGTTAAGGATTGTAATGGACAAAAAAAATTGAAATCCAACATTGGAACTTGATTTGGGGCCTGGGTTATTGACCTTGGCTAAGTGAATACACTGTTATTCAAAACCGCGTGTGTGAGGGGCTGCTCCATTTTATCTTCTTTGGGCGTTCAGGAGATTAAGTGTTTTTTATTCTATTTGAGAAAGTATCACAAAATGTTGTGAACAACCTTTATCCGTTATTTTGTGGCTTATACCTTCATGCATGTCTTTGGAACAAGAACTGATTACAAGTCATTTGCTAGTCCCTATCTGATTACTGTTTGTAATTGGATCCTAGGGTTAGAGCAGTCATGGAAAACAAAAGTTGTTGAATGGAGTGGCATATAGCCTCTTTTTTCCTGAGCAATTCCCTTCTACTGGGACTGATATGTGCTCCTGGTGGAAGCTGTCGCTAGGATCATGCCTGGGGAAAAATGGGGCCTGTAATTTACCTTTAGTACCATTTCTTATGGGTAACATTGAGGAAGCTATAGTATAGGTAAACCTCAGGTAGGGAAGGAAGTCGTTATCTCCCACTAGTCGTATCATTTTATCTTGTTTGGAGGTACTCCTCATGAAGGGAAATCACGGGAAATTGAGACCTGTATCTTACCAGCTTGAAGAAGTGTAAAGGCAGCTGAAGGTTCACTCAGGCAGTAATTTAATAATCCATAAATAGAAGCACACTTTCCAGCACACAAGGAGCTGCTAAGTACCCAGCTCAGGTTGTCTCCTTTATCGTCCTGACTGGAGTATGAGAAATTTTCAGTTTGAACAGTTGCACTGATGACATTATATTCCACCTCTAATGGTCCCTATTTTCTGCTTACTAGAAAAAACACTTTCTGCAGAGCTTGGTGATCACTGGTAGGCACTGAATGGTTGGCTTCTTCCGAGCTAGCTTGCTGCCTGCCTGGGAGATGTCCGATTAAAATCAATAAAGGGAAAATGTTTGGCCAGGAGGACAAAAACCCAGGTTTTATGAGGAACAGATGGGAAAGGTGAACTATCCTCAGTGAGTGGCGAAGTGACTAGTCAAAAATGCACTTGGCTTTACAGAAATGCTCTGCAGGATGATAGTGCATCTTGCTTGCTGTTCATCTTGTTTCTGACATTTCTGGGGTTGTAAGTAAAACACGTGTCTTCTTAAGACTTTGCTAAAACTGATGTGGATTCCTATAATAAAGTTAATTTATACTTTGGTTTATTTGAACACATTTCTCTCTAATAATTTTGGTAAGCTTACAATTTTGTTGGAGACTATTTAGAAAGATTACCTTAATAAACTTAACAACCAACAAACCAAAGAAACAGGTGATTTGAATTCCACTAAACCGCTAAAGCTAATTGTGTTTTTAATATGTCTGTTCTAGGAAAATTTAAATAAGCTGATGACTAACCTAAGATCTACAGCCCCTCACTTTGTACGGTGCATTATCCCCAATGAATCAAAAACTCCAGGTATGGAAAACACAACAGTCTTAAAATTTTAGTATATTTGAACTATGTCATTCCAATACTTACTTCCAAGTCACCAGATTGTACTTAAATACTGTCTGTGTTGTTCATTTTATCCAATGGCATTGCTCTTTCAGGAGATGACACCTCACATTTTCCAATTCCCTAGGTGAAATGAAGATTAAGCCCTATGGAGAAACTACATTTAATTTAGCCTTGTTTTTCCCCTGTAGGTGAAATGGATGCTTTCCTTGTCTTGCATCAGCTCCGCTGTAATGGTGTCCTGGAAGGCATCCGCATTTGCCGTAAGGGTTTCCCAAACAGGGTGCTTTATGCTGACTTTAAACAAAGGTAATGCAGATCTGTGTTGTCTCCTGTCCTAACCCATCAGTCAAAATAAGCAAAGCATGTCTTCTCATTTTTATTTGAGGTATTTTATTCCATTCAAGTTTATTTTCCATTCAGTTTGCCTGGACATGGAAGGCAGAATTCTGCTCTTGCTTGTGTCTGTGTAGATGCAAAGTAAGAAATAACCCTAGGTTTTGTTGGGGTTTTTTAAAAAGTTTTGGGGGAAGAGAGGAGGGGGAAAAAAAAAGCAGAACCTAGGCCAATTTTACTCATTGCTTATCTGTTATTAACAGGTACCGTATTCTGAATCCAGGTGCAATCCCAGAGGATAAGTTTGTGGACAGCAGAAAAGCTGCTGAAAAACTGCTGGCATCTTTAGATGTTGACCATAACCAATATCGTTTCGGACACACCAAGGTAACCAGAAAAGACCATCACTGCTTATGTAAAGAGAAAAGAGATGGATCTAATACCTAATTTGCAGAATAGGACATTATGCAATTTATGGTGGTGGCAATTAATGAAGAGTTAATAATACAAGGAACCAGCAATATAGCAGCAAAGTGATATTAATTTTTAAGCTGTGCTAGAGGAATTTTATTTCTCTGGGTCAAGCTCCCACAAAGCTTTTGTTACAGCAACACTACAAGTGGACACGGCAGCAGCTGATGCTCCATGCCCCCCAGTAAAACAACAGCTTATTTAATATAATATAGGTACACTCAAACATCTATGGACCACAAGATCAGCTGCAGCTTTTGGAGTGAGGCCATGTGCAATTATGACATGATCCCACCAGCAGGGTGTCTCTGGGAGTTGGGAGTTGTGGTTCAGCTGACCTGCTTTGAACCCTGCCACAGTTGAAAAGTACTGTGGCAATAAAAATGTGGGAATAAAATAGTTTGGCCTATTCAAAACTGGGGAGATGAGACCCGGTTTTAAAACAACTTTGGAACTGTACAGTGCAGTCCCTGATGCAAGTAGTATTTGGCCCTCTATACTCTTTTACTTTATAATGTGTCAATAAAAATACTGTTCTTCTGGACAATTTCAATAAGGTCTGTGTAACTCTGCAATGAAATCAGTTGTTATGGTGAAATGACATCTGTGCATGTACCAGGTGTTCTTCAAGGCTGGTCTCTTGGGCCATCTAGAAGAAATGAGGGATGAGAGACTTGCGAAAATCTTAACAATGATCCAGGCAAGAGCACGTGGAAGACTGATGCGGATTGAGTTTCAGAAGATAGTGGAGCGCAGGTATGAAGTCACTCTCTTAAATCTTAGCAGCTAATAGTCATTACCATTTAATTATAAGTTGAATAGAGCCATTATTGCAGTCCCTAAGGCTATGGCTAACCCTAAATTAAAGGTTTAAAGTAGACGTATGATAAAAATAATAGCAACTGTATATTAGTTGCCTGCAGCTCTGGTAAAAATCAGATTTGGAAATTTTTCATGTCCCTGAAAATCAAGAGACATGGAGGAAATTTCTTGTATATCTTGGAACCTAGTACAAGTTCCTAATATTACTGAGAACAAAGCCATAAAACTGACTGAGAATGAAAAAAAAATCTCACTTTCTCAATTCAGGCTAAGCTTTAGGGAATTTTGTTTGTTTTCTTCTTAAACCAGGGATGCCCTTCTTGTAATTCAGTGGAACATCCGCGCTTTTATGGCTGTGAAGAACTGGCCCTGGATGAAGCTTTTCTTTAAGATCAAACCTCTTCTGAAGTCTGCAGAAACTGAAAAGGAGATGGCCAATATGAAGGAAGAGTTCTTGAAACTGAAGGAGGCCCTGGAAAAATCTGAAGCCAGGAGAAAGGAACTTGAAGAAAAGCAAGTCTCTTTAGTTCAGGAAAAAAATGATTTGCTTCTCCAGCTCCAAGCTGTGAGTAGACACATATATTCATGTATTTATTATATGTTCTTTGAAACTCAAAGGCTTACAGACCAGAGTGTTAGTGCAATTCAATCAAAAGAAGCTGTTGGTCTTGTCAGAGTCTTGCCAAAAAATAGAGCGGATAGAAATTCTCATGTTCTAGCATATAACCAGGTGGGCTAGCAATGCAGATCTTAACAGGTTCTGTCCAAGGCAATGTCCGTGGCAGTTAGATATGGAAGAAGCAGTCTTGTATGTGACTAGTCATGCTCACCGCTGTCTCATCCTGCTCCGTTAATTACTTGTCGGTCTTGTCTTCTGAAATCAGAAGTAGGAAATTTTCCTTGTGCTGCTCTGTAGTGTTGGATCAGGCTCTCTGATCGCTTACAGGATAGGGGACAAGTGAGGAAAAAAGGCCAGGCAGTCATTGCTGTCCTCTTCTTTGTGCCACACCAGGAGCAAGACACTCTGGCAGATGCTGAGGAACGATGCGACTTGTTGATTAAATCCAAGATTCAGCTGGAGGCCAAAGTCAAAGAACTGACGGAGCGGGTTGAGGACGAGGAAGAGATGAATTCTGAGCTGACTTCTAAGAAGAGAAAATTGGAAGATGAGTGCTCTGAGCTCAAGAAGGATATTGATGATCTTGAAATAACACTTGCAAAAGTAGAGAAAGAGAAGCATGCTACTGAAAACAAGGTACCTTTAGAACTTCTCGATGTATTCAAAAGAGGTTGGGCATGGATTACTTTTATGACAAAAGCTACTGGTCTTCTGATGGTTTTACACTGTCTGTTATACAGGCCACACTGAAGGAACAGTATATACAGACTTATTTGACCTTATGAGGGAAAAAGTGTTAACTCTGAGCCTAAGTTTCCCTTTTTCTGAAGTGAGTTTTGCTGCAATTCAGCTAAAGAATTATGTCTAGTTTGGGCATTTTTAAGTAAACAATTTTCTGCTGTAACCATGAGTTCTTCCAGCTCTTCTTAGAGCCTGTAAACATAAAGCCCATCTACTTCTCCCAGGGAGAATCAGAAGCTGGAGTCCACCACAGTGAGTGACACTGAAAAGAATTTATTACATTTGAAAGAATGCACTAAACCTACAACAAGAGCTGGAACACATTGGCTCCCTTGGTGGCCATTTCACTCAAAAAGCCACAAGGGGCTTTGGGGAGAGAGACCCCTTTCTTTCCAACATTTTCCTGCATACAAGTTCAGTACAGACAGTCATTTGAGGCAGGTTATGATAATCCCTTGCTTCAAAGTCTTACAAATACATTCTTCCTCTCTCACACAGGTCAAAAATCTGACAGAAGAAATGGCAACTCTTGATGAGAATATCAGCAAACTTACTAAGGAGAAAAAGTCCTTGCAGGAAGCTCATCAGCAAGTTCTGGATGACCTACAAGCAGAGGAGGACAAGGTCAACACACTAAGCAAAGCTAAATTGAAACTGGAACAGCAAGTGGATGATGTAAGCTGGCTCTGCCTTCATGTTTCCCCAGGCTTGTTTGACCACCACTTACAGTTTCATGAGTCTGAAATGTTGCAAACCTTTGAAATGTATTCCTGTCCTTTTAGAAATGATCGAGGATTTAGAAATGTAGTCCTTGTTGTACTGTCTGTAAAAGGTATAATTACAGGAATGCTATAAAACCTTATCTGTGTAGTTCAGCCTTTGAAAAGAGTGTGATAATGAGGGAAAATCCACTCAGTTTGCATTTGCAGTGTAACTGGCATGAAGTCAAACAGAACTTTGTTACTAAAAGAACTGTAATGCTTGCACAAATGTAAAGCATGGACTAACCCTTATGTTATATTTCTTTAGCCCATATGTCTGCTGGCTGCTAGAAAACAAGAAATGTAAAATAGGATGCTCGTACTTAAGTACTTCTGCTTCGCCACTTATTAGAGCTCAGCACAAAGCTGGGATTAGCATACATCTGACTGTTGTAAACCATCTGTGTTCAACATATTTAATAAGTGACTTTGTTCCTAAAGCTTGAGGGATCACTTGAACAAGAGAAGAAAGTGAGGATGGATCTAGAAAGGGCAAAACGCAAACTGGAAGGGGATTTGAAGCTGACCCAAGAGAGTGTCATGGACTTGGAGAACGATAAGCTGCAGATGGAAGAAAAGCTAAAAAAGTAAGAGACTGATTCTGTTGTACAAAATAAAGCAGCACAGTTACCACTGTCATTTCAGAGCCTTCAGGTGTGTCATCCTGCTCTGATGGTGGCTAAAATGAAATTCCATGAGAGAGGAGAGAGTGTGTAGCCGAGGAGGGAGGGAAAAATCACTCTTACTTGTGCACAGTATACCTGAAACATTTTCCAGCATTAAAAAAAAAAAAAGGTATTTATGTTTTTCATTGCTTAGAGGAGAAAGCTGAAGGAAGTCTCTAAAGTTGTTCATCCTAACTAGCTATGACAGCATTTTTGAAAGACCTGACCCTGTCAAATATATTTTTCCACTGCGTCTGAAAATAACGTTACTTTTGTATGACACAAAGAACCAGAAATATTATTGCACAAATGCATGCAGAGTCTTGACTTGGAAACTGCTGCTCAGAGGAAGATGTGTTTTCATGCAAATAGCAGTAGGTGAGGATTGCTTTCATTTTTAGATACATTAGAAGTTTTATTGAACAACTCTTTAAAAATTGCAAAAGCCTAACTTGAAGCTACAGGGAAAATTGTCATAGTAGGATTTTCCTTTCCATGGCAGGAAAGAATTTGAAATGAACCAGCTGAATTCCAAGATGGAAGATGAACAAGCTATAGTGATGCAGCTGCAGAAGAAGATCAAGGAGCTTCAGGTCAGCTTGCTTCCTTCTCATGTATCTTAGGATGAGTTTCTCTTTGTGCCTCACTGAAGGGCTTTGCAGAGATTTTTCATGGCTAGCTGCAGCTTAGCTTTGAGACCCAAAGTGGTGCAAGTCTGTAGCTTCCCACACTGATCCCTTTTCCCCTCAGGATGCTCACTCTATAGTGGTTCCTTCCCAATAGCAGGACATATGACCACAGAATGCTAGTGGTTTCAGGCAATGCAGAAAGGCTCTGGTGTTAACGTTTTAAGCAAATAATATTGTTCCAAACCATGGAGCTGAGGGTGGATGCTGGGGAGGAGTTCAGCAGTAATAAGCAAGAATTTGAAATTTAGGGGAAGGGCTCAGATGCACAGGAAATTTTCAATGGAAATGAAAAGGCCAAAGAAAGTCAGCACAGTCCAAAATGTCTTGACCCAAAATATCAGCTCTGCTTTTTTGTAAATAAAGAACATTTGCATAACTTGGACATGAAGTGTAATTTGGTCAAAATAACTGTTTCATAAAAAAGACTGTCCCAATGAATATTCATTATTCATGCAATTCTACACACTGCTGTATTTGAAATCCTGTCTTAACACTCCTAGAGAGAAGTTACCTCAGTCACAGAGCTCTTAAAATGGGACCAAAGGGTCCGTCCCCTTCAATGACAATTTGTTGCTGCTAGTCCTACTATCAAGTAACTTCTCTCATGTACTTCAGCTGAATGTCAAGTACATGGGTATAAGGTCAATGCACTTGACCTAAATGTCTCGAACTAGAACTTGGAGAGCAATCTACTGTGAGAAAGATGTGACATCATTCTTACTCTAGCTCAAGATCTGATTTATTGGCACAAATGGGCAAGTTTCTGTACTTCCACCCGTGTTGTAAAGTGTGGGCTGGCAGAGGGTTTAACAATTTGTAAGGTGCTTCAAGGTATTCCAATGGGAATCATCATGAAGGTGACCCAAAGGTGCTCATGTCTCTTTGGTAGGCTCGTATAGAAGAACTAGAAGAGGAGTTGGAAGCAGAAAGAACTGCTCGAGCCAAGGTGGAAAAGCAGAGATCAGATTTGGCCCGAGAGCTGGAGGAATTAAGTGAGCGACTTGAGGAGGCTGGGGGAGCCACAGCTGCCCAGCTGGAGATGAACAAGAAACGTGAGGCAGAGTTCCTGAAGCTGCGGCGGGACCTCGAGGAGGCCACACTGCACTATGAAGCCACAGCCGCCACCCTAAGGAAGAAGCACGCAGACAGTGTGGCTGAAATGGGGGAGCAACTGGACAACCTGCAGCGGGTTAAGCAGAAACTGGAAAAGGAGAAAAGCGAGCTGAAGATGGAAGTGGATGATCTGTCATCTAACATGGAGCAGATGGTCAAGGGAAAAGTAAGGGTCCTGAGGCTTCCCAAACCCCCAAAGGTCATGTGTGGCTAAGGCTGGTCTGAAGGTTTCCCAGAACACCTGGTAGGGCTGAAGTGTTTTAGAAGGTGGTGTCTTGCAATCTGAGGGTGCTTATGTGCACAGTGTCCCCTCTTCCCCAGCTGGTGGTATAACACTTCTTACCTGGAGATGGGACAGCAGTTAAGATGGCCTGTCTAAAATACATAGTGCATCCCCAGTCACAGGCATATTGTTTATCTGTGTATCTCAGAGCACAAAACTGCGTCACTTAAATTGTGCTCCCCCAGGCTGGTGATGACTGGGGCGATGCCATCCAAGGCTGAATGGCATCTGCATCCTAAGCAGAGCACTCTCTGATCCTGCCTTTGCTTCACAGTTTTGACCCATGTTAGCAAGGAGTGCAAAGCAAAGGCTTGCACGACCATCATGTGTATTTTTACTTCCTATGGCTGAATTGTGGATTTTGTTTCCTGAGTAGATAATCTTGGTAGCTTTCAGAGCACTCTAAAGAGTTCTTTCAGTGCAAATGAAGAAAAGAAATTTCAGTATTCTGAGAGTTAGAAAGCTGTCATCAAACTCAATTTATGATAAATGGCAATTAAAGCAGAATCAGTAAAGCAATTTTCATTGGAGGTGATTTTCCCATCTAGCAATTATGAGGAGGCTTATGCCTGAACTTCATAGGCATGTGATTGCTTTTGAAGTTCTTGCAGAGTCTTTTTATGCTGGTGCTTTAGATCAGAACGCAGTTCAGGGAAAACGAATGGGGAAGGTGGTCTGATGGAGAGACTCCTGGCCTGGGACTGCAGACACAGTCTGCATTCCCCGCTTTACCGCTGTGGTATTTGTGTCTTTGCTATCTGCCATTTCTCTGAAAGGCAGACAACAAAAGGATACATATAGAAGGCTACTGCTTCCAAGTGGCTGTCTGGAGGCTACAGCTTTGTATGTCTTGTCTCCTGATTCCTGTTAGGCAAATGCAGAGAAACTTTGTCGCACTTACGAAGACCATCTGAACGAGACAAAAACTAAACTGGAGGAAATGACTCGCCTCATGAATGACCTCACTACTCAGAAGACAAAACTCCAGAGTGAGAATGGTATGTGCGTGTTCAGCCTAAGATAAGTTACTGGGAAACAGGCTATCAAGTGTGTCTCAGCACTATGTCAGTGAGGTGTATTGTGTAATGGCATCTTCTTGAAGGCAGCTGGATAAGGATTGCTGAATGAAGCAGTGGCTTTGTGTCTTTGCCTTTTCTATCTTCAATATTTTTATAACCTTGATGGTGGGGGACAACCTTGCCTTCGACTGGCTTTTGAAACAAACCTATAACCATATTTACCAGCATACTGTGCTACCATCTGATGAGCTGAAATGGATGTGCTGGCTAGGTACCCAGTTTCAGGAACAAGGACATGTACATCTATCTTGCAATGCTAGAGGGAAGATGAAGGAGTTGGCATACTGCTGCTGTCTGTGTAAATACCATCTTCCTCAGCATGACCCCTTGGGCATTGCACTCTAGAAGACACTGACATCCGAACAAAAATACCACGTCCTCTAAGTGCTTGCTACCTTTTTTAGCCAGAGTAGAACTATTTAATCTCTGCATCCTCATCAGATATCACTGTTCTGTGTATTTTCAAAGACGTATTTTTCATTTCCTGTCTGTTTTCATGTTAGTTCTATGTACTCCTATGAGGCTGCAGTTTCCACCCCGCAATGACACCCTTCTTGTGATAAATGAAGTTTTCCTTATGTAGCCCTCTGTTCTGTACGCTGGTTGTTGTGAGGTTCTCAGGGTGCTTTGGAGCCCTCTGAAAAAAAGTCTGTGGAAAACCAACATAAAGTAGTGAAGAAAAGTATAAACAAAACCAGCTACAACTGCACATGAAAGTAAGCATCAGTCTAGTCTGATTCATGAGCTGAACTAAAATTAATGAATCAAGGTATTGGCAGGGAAAATAATAATTAAAAAAACCCACAAAACCAACAAAAAAACCCCAAACAAACAAACAAACACCTAAGGAAAACTATCCTGGTGAAGTGTCTGATAGTTACAACTTTGGAAGAAGCTTCATAGGAGGTCAGCCACAATCACTGTTAGTTCTTTTTCTCAGCAGAATTGGACAGGTGGGATTTTGATTTTGGCTGGGACTTTGTAACTTCCTGGTCTTACTTTTTTTTTTCCTTTGGTTAAATCCTGTGGCAGGTGAATTTATAAGACAGCTTGAAGAGAAGGAGTCACTGATAAGTCAGCTGTCCCGGGGGAAAACATCATTTACACAACAGATTGAAGAACTTAGGAGACAGCTAGAAGAGGAAACCAAGGTAATGCTTTGACTGTGTCCCATTCATTGAGACGGAATGGGGAAAACTGTTCATGTGCATTTGTAGCCTGGATAAAAGCTGAAATGAGACATAGGAATGAGAATGCTTCCTGGTAATTGTACTGATATAAGCTCCTGCCCCTGACTGAGGCAAGTCACAGGAAAAGAGTTTGGGAAAATAATCAGCGTCCATAACTGCTAAATAAAACTTACCCAGTAGTATAGCCAAAACCTCGGATATTGCATCTTAAAAGTTTGGATGCTTCTCCAAAGGTGTTAGATTATCTTCAGTCTTGATAGCTTCCTCAGCATGTCACCAGTTAGGGAGAGCTTCAAACACTTCTTGCCTCACTTGACCTGGACTGTCAAGGCCAGAGGCAAAAAGAAAAAGAGGCTTAAGCTTGAATTTCTAGGGGCTGTTTGTTTGGGGTTTGCTAGGTAACACTGCAATGCTGTGACCTTTATATCCCTGCAGTCCAAAAATGCCCTGGCTCATGCCCTGCAAGCGGCCAGGCATGACTGTGATCTCTTGCGGGAGCAGTATGAGGAGGAGCAAGAAGCCAAGGCAGAGCTGCAGCGGGCTCTCTCCAAGGGAAATGCAGAAGTGGCACAGTGGAGAACAAAGTATGAGACCGATGCCATTCAGAGAACTGAGGAGCTGGAAGATGCCAAGTAAGTGGGCTTCACTGTGCCCTCAGCTGGGAGGACTGTGCTCCCTGGGTCTTGTTGTGGCACTAAGGAAATAGGGCAATCTGGTTGGAAAAAGCCCTCTGGCTCATTGCTGTCATTTGTGGCTGTCCTTCTTCTGTTCTTTTCATTGCTTGAACAAGTCAATGTTTCTGTTGAGTCCTTGTCCATGGGGTAGTGGATATGGATACTGGGGTTTACTTAAGAACTTAACAAGATTAGATTACCCTACTTGGTTATCTCGCGGACTCACTTGCTTTGCCCCAGCCCAGTGCTACGTTCTTTAGATCTTGACTTGCCTTCCCAGCAGGGAGATGATGGCTGCTCCAGGAAGGTAGGGCAGAAAGCCATGTTGGCTTGTGCTGTGCAGCCGCTCACAGTTACCAGTCTCAGGTGTTATTGGGCAAGGTCTCTGAGCATCTCCAGCATCTGCCTCTGCACATCTCTGATCTGCAGGATCTTCCCCCACTTCCAGTACATTTTCTCTGTCTAGCATCTTCACTTTCTTCTTTCTGGGCCCTTCTTTCTTCCCAGGACATATTCTTCTTGCTGGGACTCACAGACCCCTATTTTCCCCATCTAAATAGTTTATGAACAGAAGCCCAAGGCGTGACCAGCCTCCTAACTGGCAGTTCCGTTTCATATCTCTTAGTTGGAGGAACATGACACTCTCATTTAGACCAGGTGTTACCAAAATTTACAACCAGCCCATCCTGGTTACAGCTAGCAAGTAGCCTGAGAGTTCAAAAGTTCAATTTCAAATATTCACACACACGCACACATGCACAAAATTATCTGCCACATGTCAGCATTCATAATTTAAGCTAGTTTTTTGCCTGTCATAGTCCCTTCTCTCTAGAGTCTTGATTTCCCCCTCCCTTCCCCTTGC
>NW_008794082.1:87409-88073 GCF_000699145.1 Aptenodytes forsteri
CAGTTTTCCCTTTCAAAACTGATTTATTGAGATACTGGTTTGGTGTCAGTTTTTCTGGATAACATGGCAGCAGTGGCTCTCAGTCATTTCATTGTCTCTTCCCGCCTGGTAGGAAAAAGCTTGCCGCTCGCCTGCAAGAAGCTGAGGAAGCAATCGAGGCGGCCAATGCCAAGTGCTCTTCTCTGGAAAAGACAAAGCACAGGCTGCAGAATGAGCTGGAAGACATGATGATTGACCTGGAGAAGGCCAACTCAGCAGCTGCCTCCCTGGACAAGAAGCAGCGTGGGTTTGACAAGATCATCAATGACTGGAAGCAGAAGTATGAAGAGTCACAGGCTGAGCTAGAGGCTTCCCAGAAGGAGGCCCGTGGCCTTAGCACCGAGCTCTTCAAGCTGAAGAATGCCTACGAGGAGACGCTGGACCATCTGGAGACGCTGAAACGGGAAAACAAGAACCTCCAAGGTAGGCTTCATTCAGGCCCCACGTCCAGTGCGAGAGCCACACCAGTGGACAGCTGGAGGGATGCAGGTGCCCTATAACAGCTGTGGGGAAAGGCATTGTTGTGGTTTAACCTCAGTTGGCAACTGAGTACCACACAGCCACTCGCTCACTCTCCCCCCCCCCGCCGGCCGGCGGGGGGGGGGGGGGGTGGGGGGGGGAGGGG
>NW_008794082.1:88308-97807 GCF_000699145.1 Aptenodytes forsteri
CCCGTCGGCAGACGGCCCCCCCCCCAGCCACTCGCTCACTCTCCCCGCCCCCCTGGTGGGATGGGGGGGGAGCGAGGAAGAGTAGAAGTGAGAAAATTCATGGGTTGAGATAAAAACAGTTTAATAATTGAAATAATAATAACAATAATAAAATAATAATAATAATAATACACAAAGCAAGTGATGCACAGTGCAGTTGCTCACCACCTGCCGACCGATGCCACCATCCGCCAACCGATGCCCAGCCAGTCCCCGAACAGCTTTCCCCAGTTTAGGTACTGAGCATGATGTCACATGGTATGGAATGTCCCTTTGGCCAGTTTGGCTGTGCCCCCTCCCAGCTTCTCGTGCACCCCCAGCCTTCTCAGTCGGTAGAGCATGGGAAGCTGAAAAGTCCTTGGCTAGTGTAAGCATTACCTAGCAACAACTAAAACATCGGTGCGTTATCAACTTTGTTCTCATCCTAAATCCAACACACAGCCCTGTACCAGCTCCTAGGAAGGAAATTAACTCTATCCCAACCGAAACCAGGACAGGCGTTTATCTCATCCTTGAGACTAGCTTTCTGATGTGTTTGGAGACACTGACTGATGCTGGCAATGAAGGTTTTAAACACAGAAATTGGTACGCCCAGAGAAGAGCAGGCTTCCCTTTGCTTACCTGTCAATGAAGTTCACTGGCAGAGGTGCCAGTATCAGGGGAGGAACAAGAAAGATGACAGAGGTGCAGCGGATGAAGCCTAGATAGCTCCCAAAGCAGAGCACGGTGTTGCTAGCCTGCAGATCGCAGAGAAAAACTAAACCACTATAATCATTTCAAAAAGCATTTACAAGAAAAAGTCTGTGCCTTCAAGTTGGTCGGGTAAAAAAAGTTGCTGTAATTGAAAGTAAGGCAGCGCTTGTGTACAGACGAGCCCTTGGGGTAGTAGTTTGAGGCATGAGTCCTGTATTCACGCTCCGTGAATAGCAATATGTTTGGGACACTCTGATCACTAAATCCGTCCATCCTTTTTGTTTCAGAGGAGATTTCTGATCTGACCAATCAGATTAGTGAAGGAAACAAGAGCCTCCATGAAATAGAAAAAATCAAGAAACAGGTTGAACAAGAGAAGTCAGAAGTTCAGCTGGCTCTGGAAGAAGCAGAGGTAAGGAAAGAAAGCTCAAGGGAAGAGGAAAGGGTGTCTTTGTCACGATTTTCCTTCCTTTTTTATCCTCTCAGCAACACAGCCAATGTGTTGATTGTTAGCAAGTGCAACCTCTCTGCACCCAGCTCCTCCAGCCTTGTTAGCCAGTGTTTTCAAGAGTGACTGGTGACTTTTGGAGATGTCAGCTCTAAGATCATCAAGTGGAGGCCCTTTCAAAGGAGGTGCCTTGTAGGTTTTGTTTTTTTGTGGTTGGGGGTTATTTTTCTGTTTCAGGAAGCTCAGAAATCTTCTGCTCACCTCCTGAAAATCCAGTCCTTCTTGCTTGCTTCAGCATAGAATATTTCAGTCTTTCAGGAAACAGGAACTGCTGAGAACTATGGTCTTACTTTATCAGATATTTCTAGTGTCTAGTTTCCAACAACAAATTGACCATTTCCTGGTTTTGAGAATAAGAAGACAAACCTCCTGATGACTTTAAATTGTATAAGGTCTCAGATATTGTGCTGGATACTGCAGCCTGCTTAAAAAAATGGTAGCAGTCTCAGAAACCAAATGATAACAGGCCATTTGGAAAATCTTTAACTCTCATATGAATTTGGTAAAGACACTTAGCATCACTGCATTAATTTCTACTGCGACAAGTATGCACATACCCAAGAGGGGTGCCTCATCCTATTTTCCAGAAACAAACCAACAATGTGGAACAAGCCTACTGGGAATCCTGTTTATTCACTTAAAGGGATGGGTTGTCAGGTTTTCTTAAAGTTTGGTGCATTGCAGAGCTAGGAAGGGGTATAGGTGTTGCTGGCTAGAAGCAACACAGCACATAGCAAGGGATTTTTAGTGAAGGCTGCATTGCTTTTAAATTGTGCTCTAAATAATATCTGCTAAAACAAACATCACCCCGTGACATGGATCTGTTAATACCTTAAATGCTGTGCAACTTCTTTTGTCTGTTACAGGATGCTTTATACTTTGCAGGGATTTCACAGCCAAACAAACAGGTGTCATGATCAGAGCAGAGGAAAGATCACGCCTTTCTTCCACAGCTCTGACATGTGGAGAGTGATTACATGCTCTGTCAATAAACTTCTCTCACTAGAAAGAATACATCAGTTCTTGAGGGATCTAAGGGGCAGGCTTTACTTTCCTGGACTGTGTGGAACAGCTTCCTAAAGCTCAGTGAAATTAGGAACTAACGAAAGTAAAGTGATGATGTATTTTATTTTAATTGTGAAAGAAATGGTTTAATACAGATTTTCTCCCTTCCTTGTGAGTTTGGGTCTCCAGCAGTCACAATGGTGACATGGTACTCCTGTGTGCCATTCCCATTAATATGTTGTGGCTCCTTGGCATGAAGTGTGCATTTGACTGACCTGTAGCTGCTGCACAATGGCTGGAGATTAGCAAGGATTTTGTACCACTTTGTCTTCAGAACCTCTGTTCTGTTTCCATCATTCCTTGAGGGAAGCATGGCTAAGCCTGTGCAATCCTACCCTTCAGAGAGCACTTCCAAAATATATGGTGTTCAGTTCTGCTTCCCTTCCCTGTGCAATGAGAGCAGCAAGGAGTCGGAATGCCACTGAGCCTGGTTTATGCAAGAGCTGGAAGTCAGAGGCCCTGTTACTTCTATGGGCTGTTGTCAGCGTACTTCTCGACTTCCATATATGAGGGAAATGTAAGAACAAAGACATAGGAACAAATCTCCCCCATTTCACAGAGATGTCTTCATGTTAATTGGAAAGAGCGGACGGAGTATTTTTGCATTTTGTCATATAGAGCTGGTGCCTGTTATTTCTCTCCTTGAAGTCATATTGCCTAATGAGATTGTATAAATGGGAGGCTTTCAACACTTCATGATTTGGAGAGATCTTTGTGAGCTGGGGGATGTGTGGACCCCTTCACCCTCCCAACAACAACGTTGCTTTAGCTTTTGCCTATCCCTTACAAGCCCATGAATTTCTGGAGGGTGTCTGTACAGGGGTGTGAAGAGGGGGACGTCTGTTGTTATCAAAACCACGCAGGCAGGGCCTAAGCTATTTTTTTTTGTGAGTCGTGGCCTGTTTGACAATTTGTCCTCTGAGGAGCTTGCTGCTCAGTTTTCCAGCTGCCAAGTTACATTAGAAGGCAAATAAATGCATTGTTTTGCCATGTAAGCAGCTCATGTCCTTCCCTAGAGAGAGAGGCAGGGAGGAAACAGTGCTATTGGGAACGGGAAGAAAAGTGTGAAGGGATCATCTTTGTGCAGCACTTTGTGATTTGAAAAAATAAAAAAATAGTGACTCCTGGCCTGCAAGCTCTTGGTGCTTTCTATTTCAGGGAGCTTTGGAGCATGAAGAAAGTAAGACCCTTCGTTTTCAGCTTGAACTTTCGCAGCTTAAAGCAGAGTTTGAAAGGAAACTGACAGAAAAGGAGGAAGAAATGGAAAATATAAGGTACTGTGCAGGAAGCAGCATGGTTTTTTAAGGGTAAAATCTCAAAAGACCAGAAATATTCTCAAGACCCAAGCCAGTCAAATGCACCACAGGTAGTTACGCCAGCACAAGCAGATACTGTCTGTACTAGGAACCAAGACAGCTCTGATTATTTGCCAAAGGGTAGTCCTACCACATTACCATTTCTTAGTTCAAATATTCCTGTCAGTTCAGTCTCTGCCAGCATACACATAAGCCCATCATACATATCGCATAGCAGCTGTAACACAACTGACTGGCATAACCAAAGTTGCAGCAGACCAAGGGTCACTAAGTCTATATGTTTACAGTACGGAGACAAGTAGGTCTAGGGAGCTGCCTTCTCCTAATCCTCTAGGATGGCTGCCTCCCAAGGGGAACCTCAGGCAAAATCAGCAGTACTACCTCAGTGGTCCTCAAACCTATGTTATCTGAAGACAATCTTTACCTCTGCATTTAGTTAATTTATGCAGTTACAGTTACACTCATTGTGGAAGGATATGAGGAGCTTGCCGTTATGTGTACACCATTTAGTAAGTAGTGAGAATTGCAGAGGTACAGAAAGTGTGAATGTAAAAGGAGAGGAGCTTGCAGGTGAAAGGGATAAACAGGAAAAATGGAAAGCAATTAGGTGACAGGAGGATAATGTCTTTTGTCTCTCCCCTCCCACTGAGCACAAAGTCTAATCTGAAGAGTTACAGTCTTAAAATAATGCTACGCTGGGCCAGATTTTCAGCAGTTCTTCAGAAAACTCCGGCCTTGAATTAGTCAATGTTACAGTACTATTAATCCAAGAACCACGTCATTGTTTGTGGGTAGGGTAAAGGGTAGGGAAGGGGAAGTCCAAGGCTCACCTTGGCCAACGTAGATACAAGGATTGATATGTTAGTTGTTTAAAAAACAAATAATGTTTCGGCCCTTTCAGATATTATCTTCTAATGTCCTGCAGATGTCTGGCTTACAGAGATCTCAGGACAAGCTAACCTAATCAATGCCTTCTGCCTCAGCTTCGTTATGAGTGTTTTGCTGCTAAGTTGTTCAGCAGACATGCTGTGCTGTTCCCTGGGAGTCTAGGACACAGTTCAGTATCTTGCTGAAGCAATAAGGCCCTCAAGGTTTTCTTTGTTGACTCAGTGATTTCCCAGAACTCCTACGCTTTCAGCAGAACTTGGCCAGCTTCCCTGTGTAAGTCATATCCTGTGCTTTGAGTTACCTTCTGGTTGTAAGAGAGCAAAAATTTCATGGTAGGACTTGACTGTTACAGAGTCAAGAAAATTAAGCACCTGTCTGTATCTGTTTTGCCATCTTTAAATTGGCACTAAGCTGCCTTTCACAGGGGGACCAGGCTGTTAATTAGGGTGGGCTTAATCTCTCCTGACTTTAGATGTCCATAACACAGATTTCTATTCCTGAATTATTCCCCTTATAATTGAGCATAAGAAATATGTTTCAACATCTGCTTTAAAACACAATAAATTGTAGCTTACACATGCCATTTACTATAAAGGGCAACTAGAGTAAATAGCTTAGAATGTAGCTGCACACCTTCAGTTTGGTTAATCCCCTCCATAAATGTCTTCATAAAAAGGCTGAGATGTAAAACATCCCAGTAAATGATTCAGTAAATATCTTGGTTAGTGACTGCTAAGCTTGAAGTGCTTCTTGTTAGGTTCAAACCTGTACTTGCTTGAGTTTACAAGAGATCTGAGAGAACTCCTTGCTCCAATATTGCCAAAGGAAACATGGGAGAAGGATGCTATAGGTGCTTATGGATCAGGAGTTAGCTGAGGGTGTGAAGCACACCAGCCAGTTAGATGGCAGCGAGGCACTAGAAACCTGTGCTATGTATGTCATTCAGAAATATACTATTTCTGGAAATGAGACACTTTCAGAAAGTGAAGTACTGTTGCATGTAGTTCTATGTTCCTGTGCAGAGAGCAAAATTACTCCATTCACCCTTCATGTCCTTTTTACTTTATTCCATAATCAGGAGAAATCAGCAACGCGCCATAGATTCACTGCAGTCCACCCTTGATTCTGAAGCCCGGAGCAGAAATGAGGCCATCCGGCTCAAGAAGAAGATGGAAGGGGACCTCAATGAGATGGAAATCCAGCTCAGCCATGCTAACAGGCATGCTGCAGAAGCAACAAAGTCAGCACGTGTCTTGCAGACACAAATAAAGGTACTCCAAGAGCTGCCAGTCCCAAGCACCCAATGGGAGGTGCGGGCTACATTTCATTAGCAGAGAGCAAATCAGCAATGGTGATGGTAATTAAGAGAGAAGCAACTCCCAAGGATGTGCAGAAAAAGCCCTTGGTGATCATGTCTGGTGTAAGAGAATACTGAACTATGGATTTCTTCCAAGACTTGCATACAAGCTGGATGAGATCCAGTCATAAAACCCTTGCTGGCTACAGCCTCCTGCAGGGGCAGGAAGCTACAGCATGAGGAACTGAAAATCTATGATCTTCTTGTGAGCTTGCAAGTCCTTTAAAAGTGGAGAGAAAGTCAGTTGGCTGGAGTACAGGGATTGTGCGTATATTCAGCTTTGTTGTTTGCTTCAACATTTGTAATAGCTTAAAAAACCCAAAAACTGCTAAGACACCTCATAAGTCATCACCTCTCCCATGCCTAAGCAACTAGTTCTGCCTCAGGCAGAACTGCCGGCTCTGACAGATTTGAATACATAGGTTTTTCCCCCATTGCACCACATACCACAAAAGCTATTCAGCTTACAGTGTGGAGGAAGCCTTTCTCCAAAAAAGAAGCACTGAAATTGCACTGAGGTGGGCCCCATGCAACCTCTGCAATCTGGGGTCCTCTTATGTAAGCACAGCGGCTTGAAATGGAGTTGCACTGGTAAAAAACCCAAACATCTGTTTTGTTATAGGAGCTTCAGGTGCAGCTGGATGACTCGGGACACATGAATGAAGATCTGAAGGAGCAGCTGGCGGTCTCTGACAGGAGGAACAATCTTCTCCAGTCGGAGCTGGATGAGCTGAGGGCTTTGCTGGACCAGACTGAACGGGCGAGGAAGGTGGCAGAGCATGAACTGCTGGAAGCCACTGAACGTGTGAACCTGCTTCACACTCAGGTTGGCTTTTTCTATGCTCTCTCCCTCACTGGGTTAAACTGAGCCTTGTCTATTAAGCAATGACACTCTCCATGGCCGTCATAAGTCAGACACACCTTGCCTCCTTCAAGGGAGAAAATGAGGGAGAGGAAGTGAGTCACTCTGTAGATATGCCACCTCACTCCCTTCAAGTTAGCTGGAATTGATGATTCAGCCATTTCCAGAAAAAGTGATGATGGAAGATAACAAGAGTAAATTTGATTTCTTTCCCTCTTCCATGCTGTAAAACCAGTTTCCTGCTTTAGTTAAGCCATGGCTGGGATGGTGTGGCATTTCTTTGGAGAAGCGATGCTTCAGGGTGTTGATGTTACTCAGCAATGAAAACTGCAGACGCTGGGTTCTAACAATAGCTGTGTTGTGCAGGGCAGGAAACTACCCCGCAGCAAAGTGCTCTCTACCACGTCACAGGTCTTCATTAATATAGGCCTTTGGACTTTGTCATGATGGACACTGCAGGTTTACAGGGCCATGGAGGGGCGTGCCCTGACGTGCCAGCATTTTTGCTACAAAACCAAAGCTTCTCTTCACCAAATAATTAATGGTCAGAAGGAAACGAAAATGTGCTACGGGCTGGTGATGTTCTGCAGTGTTTCCTCCAGCCCGTGATGCCATGGGGCTTCTGTTTTAATCACCTCATTGACTAACTGGTTATGGATCGTTAGTTTTCAAAAATGAGCCAGCTCATTCATTCTTCTATTTCAGCCTCTTGCTTATTTTATCTAAACCAAAACCTGAATATTTGCAGGTTTAAGAGTATTTTTAGTATTTCCTCAGTCTGAAGCTAAGCTATGTAGTAAAGGCCAGCCCTTACCACGTACCTGGATCTCCCTTCCCAAATCATAGAATCATAGAATCCTTTAGGTGGGAAAAGACCCTTAACATCATCAAGTCCAACCGTAAACCTAGCTCTGCCAAGTCCACCGCTAAACCATGTCCCTAAGCGCTGCGTCGGCACGTCTTTTAAAGACCTCCAGGGGCGGTGACTCCACCACTTCCCTGGGCGGCCTGTTCCAGCGCTTGACAACCCTTTCGGTGAAGAATTTTTCCCTGAGAGCCGATCTAAAGCTCCCCTGGCGCAACCTGAGGCCGTTTCCTCTCGTCCCATCGCCCGTCACCTGGGAGAAAAGACTGACACCCCCCTCGCTACAACCTCCTTCCGGGTAGTTGTAGAGAGCGACAAGGTCTCCCCTCAGGCTCCTCTTCTCCAGACTGAACGACCCCGGTTCCCTCAGCTGCCTCCTCAGCAGGCGTGTGCTCTAGACCCTTCACCGGCTTCGTTGCCCTCCTTTGGCCGCGCTCCAGCACCTCAGTGTCTTTCTTGTAGCAAGGGGCCCTGTACAACTCTGTGTAATCCAGGAGTTGCAAAAATCAGTAAGTTTTGGTGTGCTATGGTATTTAGAGAAGTTATGTCTCTAATCATCACTCTTCCTCCTTTTCCACTGTTCCTTTGGGGAAAACTTAATAAAAGAACACAAGTCTGATCAATCAAAAGAAGAAGCTGGAGGGTGACATTTCCCAGATGCAGAATGAAGTGGAGGAATCAATCCAGGAGTGCCGGAACGCAGAGGAAAAAGCCAAGAAAGCAATCACAGATGTAAGTAGTCTGGTTCCTTGCTCACTTCTTTTCAGTACCGCAATGTCTTAGGACAACCAGGTAAGTATGTCTCAGGTCACCTTTTCTGTGCTTGTTACAAAGCTCATACATCCAAAGCACCCCACAGTTATCTGGAGGTAACTGATGTAACTACAAAATAAAACAGGCTAGAGGTAAAAAGAGAGGAAGGACTTTTTCCTGATGTTTGGGTTTTGGTTGCTTTGTTGGGTTTTTTTTGCCCCAAGAATGCAGTTTCCACTGATCCTCAGAGTCTCAGGTCATGTCACCTTTGAGTCAGGTAAATCATACGCCTGGATAGGCTAAAGCAGTTCAGACTGAACTAGTGCTAACTGGTCTGCTGGTGTACATAGAATCTGATGTGAGAAACAAAATTACTGAACCCCAAATGAGGTACCCTAGAACTAGGTGTCTATTGGAAAAACATGAGGCCTAAGATCCCAGGAGGAGAGACGGGGTGCATTCTTCCTCTAGGGAAAACATAATTTGGGCAGGTATAGTTTCATTTCCCACAGACCTGGAGAAATCCATGTCTTCAGAGTTCAGCTCATGTATCACATCATACCAACAGATAAAATGAAAGCTAGAACGAGAGGTTTCTGTGAGTTACATGTCTGGTGTGCCTGGTCAAAGCTATTCCTGTACCATGGTCTTCACTGCTTCTCAGCTGACAGCACTATTACTGCCTGCCAGACAGAAGGTGCTGATTGTCCTTGATTCAGCTCCAGCCTGGATTGCAATGACTGCTGTCTTCCGATGACTGCTCAGTGATGGGCACAAAATCTGTAAATGGCTCTTGGTGGCAGGCACAAACATCAAAGCAGGAATGAGCTAATTGGCACCCTTGTTACCTGTCTTACAGAACAGCCAGGGACTATGTAAGATGTTGAAACTGAGCTTCCTATCCCAGCAGAAACGGCTCTGCTGTTACAGCTGCTCAGGTAGCTCTCGTCTATGGCTGTGCAGGGAAATTTGTCTGCCAGTTGTTTTAATCTACTACCTTTCAATAGCTCCAAACACCAAAATTAGATTTTGAATAAGTTCTAGGTAAAATGTCTGTAATGAATGGCACAGGCTTACTTGTAGGCATTATAAATGAGGATATTATATAGCACAGATACTAAAGAAAAAAAAAAAAGGGGGGGGGGGAATTTTT
>NW_008794082.1:97821-103730 GCF_000699145.1 Aptenodytes forsteri
AAAAAAATATATAGCACAGATACTAAAGAAAAAAAAAAAAAGGTGAGGGGGAAATCTTAAATCACAGCATTAGAATGCGGAGGGAAAAAAGGCCTCCAAGGCTATTCTGTCTTTGCATTTTCTCTGTCCAGGCAAGATATGCACACACAAGTAGTGGATAATCCAAGATCGATCTCCCATCATTTCTTCTGAGACATAATTCAATAGCATAAGAGAGATGCTGTAAAATGTGGTTGTTTTTCAGGCAGCAATGATGGCTGAGGAGCTTAAAAAGGAGCAGGATACTAGTGCTCACTTGGAGAGAATGAAGAAGAACATGGAGCAAACCATTAAAGACCTCCAGAAGCGACTGGATGAAGCAGAACAAATAGCCCTGAAAGGTGGCAAGAAGCAGATCCAGAAACTGGAATCCAGGGTAAGTTTGTGATCCACCTTCAGACCACTGTCTCCTGCTTACAGAACTGGGACCAGGTAGGTGCCCTAGGGCTGCCTGGTAAGTTCATAGAGGCCAATAAGTGATACTATGAATGCTTTCTTCTGTTTCACAAAATGCAGGTGAGCAGTTCTTGGAGGCGTGCTTCCCCTTCATCATCCAGCTACAATGAGCTGTTGTAGCATAGCAGATGACCAAGCCCTTGATTAAAAAAATAATTTAAAAACCCCCAACATCTAAAACCAGAAAAAGCCTCTGCAATGCTTGCTTCAGTTAAACTTTTTTGGCCTTTGCATATGTCTGCACCTTTGCTGGTGCAGTTTAAATACATTTATGAAAAAGCAGAATGGAAAGGTGACATTTTGATCTGTTCCTGAAATTTGACTCTATGGAGATGCTGAGAAGATGAGCATTTCTTGAACTGTGAACCAAATTATCTGCTGCTTTATATACGTAGCATAATGGCAAGGGTTTTTCCTTTTTTGCAGGTTCGTGAGTTGGAGAATGAACTCGAGACTGAACTCCGTCGCAATTCAGATGCCCAGAAAGGAGCCCGCAAGTTTGAGAGACGCATAAAAGAGCTGACTTACCAGGTATGCTGAGGACTGTAGTAACCACTAGGTCCTTGGAAAGAAATAGTGACTTCTCCCAGTGTCATAAGTTGCCTCTGTTTCAGTGAAGGATAAAGGACAAAGGACGGCATTACCCAGAGCTTTCTGATTGTAGGAAGCTTTAGGGATAGGAGGAGCATCTCCCTAGGGCTACCATCATCTTGCTTGACTCATTGTGACTAATGTTAGAAAGCCTCTATTGCTGGGATTTGGACAGTTTTAGCACAGTATTAATATGGAGCAGGCTTAGATGACTATTCACACTGCAAGAGAAGAAAGAGCCCAGCTGTCTCTCAGCTGTGCTGATGTTGCAAAAAAGAGCCAGAAGGATTCAGTTGACTCTAACGCATCACTCAGTGTAGGGTTGCCCTGTCCCAGGGCTTTGTCACCTATTGCTGAGCAGCAAGGTCTAGTTGTGAGCCTCCCACAGGTTTGAAAACAGCTGCTGTTGCTGCTTGCCTTTCAAAAATGGTCTTCAGCACAGATGCCTTTGCTTTCGACAGCATTCTTAAGAAGATAATCCCATCCATCTGCTTTAGGAGATTATTTAGCCTCCTACCTGTTGTTTTACTCTGACTTTTTTATGGAGAGGCTGAAGGTTATTTTCTTAGAATACTGCACTCTGGCACAGGCAGACAGAATTAGCTGGTCCTTCTGCTTACGGACTGTGACGGCTTAAACCTGGCTCCTTTTACCAGAAATGCCTCCAAACAAGAATTTTAAGTATGGAAATTACGTATATTTTAGGCCCACCCATAGGTCTGTTTCACTAAATAATGACACACTCTATAATGACAAGAGCACTCCTCATCCCTGAGCAAGGAACTCTTGTGTGTGTTTATGTGTATACTTCTGAAAGTGTGTGCACATATATATGTATATGTATATGTATTTACATATATATATAAATGGGGAGGGTACTCTCTTTTAGTCCTCAGCCTCCAAACTATTCTGTGATTCTATGATCACAGTGTGGCTTGTTTGCTTTTTTGAATGATATGTTTCTAAAATTACATATATGGCAGCCATACCTATTTCACTATGGGAGATGCTTTAGGCCTTTTTACACTGTCAACCCAATTAATAGTGTTTTGGCACAGTCAGAAGAAGATAAGAAGAATCTGGCCAGGATGCAGGATCTGATTGACAAGCTACAATTAAAAGTGAAGAGCTACAAGCACCAAGCAGAGGAAGCTGTAAGTAACTATTTGGGCCTTTTTACCTTTGAGAAATTTATTGTCCTAAACCCACAATCTTTAAACTGTAGAAGCTTTTAGTACAAATGCACATTTTGTGTGTGTATTAATATTTGTATTTATATAAAACCTGTATGTATAAATGTATTTATAATATATATAAAATAAAATATGTAGCATGTGTTTATTACATTTAAGAAGAGGTATTCAGTTTTATCTTAAGATTGCAGTATAATTTGCAAGGGAAGGGGGGAAGGGAAGGAACAGGAAAGACTTTTTTCCTCCTAGTCCCTCAGGAGGCATGTTGAGAACGTCCCAGTTCACTTAACATGGAGAGTACCACTGGAAACATCAACTCTGTAAAACAACAATCCCAGTTCTCCAGGAGGCAAGGACTGTTACCTAGTCATGCTGAGCACTTTCCATCCCACTTGAAATGGAAAGTTTTGTTTCACGTGGACAGGAGGAAATCAGCCGCACTGTTTTCTCTTGCCAGGAAGCTCAAGCCAATCTGTACCTTTCGAAGTACAGAAAACAGCAACATGATCTGGATGATGCTGAAGAACGGGCTGAAATAGCTGAATCTCAAGTTAATAAGCTGAGGAGCAAGTCAAGAGATATTGGCATGAAAAAGGTATGGTTATACCATACAGGGTAAATGTGACTGTTTAATACACAGTAGTGGATGCTATGTATGCAGGAAGATCTGTTATGTCTCTTAAAATAGCATGGACTAGAATAAATTCTTGTTTACTACATTTTTTAGTTTCAGTCTACCCTTTTTTTTAACATTAAGGTAAGCCTTTAAGACAGCAATCTGATGCTTAGGCAAAATGAATTCTCTGTCCTCTTGATGTTGTCATTTAACCTCTGTGCTCAGCAGCAAGTTTCCAGAACTGGTGATTTTGGGTTGGGTTTTTTTTTTTGCCAAGGGATATTAAAAAACTCCATCTTTTTCTCCCTCTGATGATGTAGATTTCTATGTATGTAATACAGCCTGGGGATTACTGCACTAGCAGATTGCCAGGTATTTTAACATTGCTCTTTCAATGAACTTGTATTGATTTGAAGAGCTGGATGAAAAGAAAATATTAGTGATTAGTCACTTAGGTGCTGGGAAGTCATTAGTAATTAGAAATATATTTGTGGTGTTTTGCACTTGTGCAGAATGGTAGTAGAATAATATTGATGAAACTAAAAGGTGCCTAAGAACTTTGTCGGGAACTGAAAGCAAACTTTTGCTTATATATGCTTCCCTTGTGGCAACCAGGGCAAGTAAGAGTGGGGTTGTTACATGTAGGAATGATAGAAAGAGGAGATGGGTCATTGCTTTATCTGTTTCATCTGCAAGCAAAACATCAACTGCCATGCTTAACGTCATATAAGTTTTACGGGGGTCACAGCTCCTGAGTCAAGAAAGAGCGGAAAAAAAACCCTTTCTGTATAATTTTGGTATTTTTATCACACTTGATCCCAGTACCTTCCTTCTCTCTTCTGTATCCACCATTCTGTGGGAGGAAACACTCCAATTTCTGCTTTTATATTGGACTAATAAAGTCACCTTTGACTGATATAAATGACTGTAGCTGCACCGTCTAGAGCAGAGCTACATTAAAACTGCATGAAGATCTGGTCTGTCACACATTTATGTATGATGGAAGCAGTACTGTAGCTGAAGCTCAATAGAAGTCTTGCAGCTTTTAAGAGCAAAAGATTTCCACATATTTTTCTTTAAATTATTCCAGCCCTACCAAAAAAAAAAGAAAACTCATATAAGTTCACAAAGCCAAGGCATCACACAGACACTGAAATAGGTAAACCATTAGAGTAACTTATACTGTTAAGAGTGCTGTTTATTCCCTGTATCTTACTAGTACCCTCTTTCTGCCTCAAATATGCAAAACTCATAGAAAAGTGGATGCCTGTTTTTATTAATCAGGTGCTAGTTCACTAATACCAATTCCAGCTCTGGCTTATAGCAGAGTATTGTGCTGTCAAAAGGTTAACTCAATGGTACACACAGAGGTGTCATCTCCACAAAAAGGGACTTGTGGCAGTAATGGCAGTAGCTGCCAGGGAACATGTTCAGGCAGCAAATGCCATCCCAAAAGCCATGACACATGTCCTTTGGGGAGAGAAAGGCACTGGAGAGACTAGTCATGTAGCATTAGAAAGATCTACTGCTACTAGTACCCATGTTCCTGGAAACTCTGGGAAGTGTGTGTGATTCAGAATGAGCACCACCATCTATTGAAACAGGGTTGTATAGAAGTCATCTGCTATCAAAGGGATATATACTCTAGCATGAGGACAAGAAACTTGTATCGTTAGCTGAAGTAAGCAGCAAAGGTTGGCTAGATTGGTGCTAGTCTATTTCAGATAAAAACTGGTAATACCAGGGAGCAGATGCATTAGTGAAGAGAAGCTTCTGTCATTTACTTGTGAACTTACTCTAAAACCCCTCAACACTTCCATTTTTAACAGTTATATACTATCTCAATTACATTTCAGGTTCATGAAGAGGAATAAGTACAGTCCAAGCTGACAGATATGAGAAGATGCTTGATATAATCAGGCACAACCAAAAGCACATGTAGAAAAAAATAAGCGCTTACAGAAATAAACATCAAGTGAAAATCCAAAGAGAATGTGTAGTATATTCCATTCTTTTCTTTGTGTTTTTATTTTGCCAAACCCCAGGGATCAATAAAAGATTACATCTTGCCAACAGCCCTCTTCATTATGTTGGAACAAACCCTAACTGGAAGATCTCTGACAAAATCAAAACCAAGGGCAAATCCAGTCATGCTTCACACCCTCATGTATTTCATGTGCAGATTGTTAAAGCAGCACAGATCAAACCTGTGCAAGGGGAGAGCCCTTAAAGCTGGGATAACCCAGCTTCCATCTGTCCTGCCAGTTGGAGTCTGTATGAGTTTTGTAGGAGAGCAGAAAGTAAACTTTTTCATATGAACAGTCAGTTTAGAAGCCTCCACTACTACCAGACTCTTGTTTGCCAGCTGCAGGAGAGACATAGGAAATGCTGTGGAGGGACATGTCCTATGAGGACTGCCTGTGGCTCAGAAATAGAGTGTTCTTTTCGATCTTTTCCACTTTTAAACAGGGAAGTTGTCTTTGCTTGAAATTAAAACACTAGAATCATAGAATCATTAAGGTTGGAAAAGACATCTAAGATCATTGAGTCCAACCATCAACCCAACACCACCATGCCCACTAAACCATGTCCCTAAGCACCTCATCTACACGTCTTAAATTCTTCCAGGGATGGTGAGTCACCCACTTCCTTGGGCAGCCTGTTCCAATGTTTAACCACTCTTTCAGTAAAGACATTTTTCCTCATGTCCAATCTAAACCTCCCCTGGTGCAACTTGAGGCCATTTCCTCTCGTCCTATTGCTAGTTACTTGGGAGAAGTGACCAACACCAAGTACAACCTCCTTCCGGGTAGTTGTAGAGAGCGATAAGGTCTCCCCTCAGGCTCCTCTTCTCCAGGCTAAACAACCCCAGTTCCCTCAGCCGCTCCTCAGAAGACTTGTTCTCCAGACCCTTCACCAGCCTCGTTGCCCTTCTCTGGACACGCTCCAGCACCTCGACGTCCTTCTTGTAGTGAGGGGCCCAAAACTGAACACAGGATTCGAGCCTGTGCGGC
>NW_008794082.1:104316-115106 GCF_000699145.1 Aptenodytes forsteri
GTGTCAAAGGCCTTACTGAAGTCCAGGTAGACCACATCCACAGCCTTTCCCTCATCCACTAGGCGGGTCATCTGGTCATAGCAGGAGATCAGGTTGGTCAAGCAGGACCTGCCTCTCATGAACCCGTGCTGGCTGGGCCTGATCCCCTGGTTGTCCCGCTCATGCCTTGTGAGCGTTCTCAAGATGAACCGCTCCGTAATCTTCCCCGGCACTGAGGTCAGGCTGACAGGCCTGTAGTTCCCCGGATCCTCCTTCCGGCCCTTCTTGTAGATGGGCGTCACGTTGGCAAGCCTCCAGTCGTCCAGGACCTCCCCCGTTAACCAGGACTGCTGATAAATGATGGAGAGTGGCTTGGCACTTGGCATTTATACTAAATGAAGTTTAAAACAGTAAGCCCTCTCTTTCCCTCATACTGGGGGGGGAAAAAAAAAAAATCCCTCAAAACTGAATCTTCTTCTGTGGAAACTTTTTCACTGTCCCTTTAGGATATCCAGGTTCCAATTTTTCACGCCAGCTCCTCACATGCAAGTGTCAATTGACTTACTCTTTTTTTTTTTCCTTCTTCTTTCTCTATCAGTTCAGTTGTTTGTTACTGTTGCTCAGATAATCACATTTCCATGTGGCTCTTAGTGTAACTCAGTAGGGAAGGTGAAGGAACTCTCTGTTCTTTTCAGCAGCAATCTCAGTAGCATCTGTGTGTGCAAAGAGGGATTTTCTTCTGGTATGTCAAGGTGCTCATATGATTCCACTTCTGGATTTCTAGTCAAAACAAAAATGTTTGTAAGAACTACTGATGTGTAAAATTAATCCTCTAGTGGGAACAGAACAAGACACACTCACTATAAAGATAAGTCAGTATTTTCCATTTTAACATTAGCTGAGTAAAATAAACATCCATATAACAGTCCAGAAACATTCCTATTTCTTCCATTTAGTCCTCCATCAATGTAACCGGAGCTGAGTTAACCTGTAAACTGTTCCACTTCCTCTGATTATAGTATGTTAAAGGTCTCAACAGGTCCCAAGATTAATTTAAAGAATTTAAGCAAGATTCATTTAATAGCTACATCTCAAAAGCATGTTATCATCTCTAAAGCCTGTTAGCGTTAAAATTGACTAATCAGAAGCATGCAAGTGAATATCTAAGTGAGAGAAAAATGAAAAAAGACTGAAGCTCAATCATTTTAGAGTTGTCTTTCTCATGTGTTCTTGTCGAACGTCATGGTAACCATCATAAAGTGTTTCCTGAAGCTTACCAAATTCAGGCTGTGACAAAATCTTAAGGCCCAGGGAGTTTGAAGGTATAGCTCTCCATGGATAGGGCTGTACTGTCAGACACAGAAAGATGTACCCTAAGGCCTAAAAGCTCAAGTTAGTTTTTTAAGGATACTCATCACAAATGCAGAGGAAGGAGACAGAATACTATGAGACAGAGCCAGCCTATTACAAATGCACAAGAATAAAATGCATTTTATTCTTGAAGATGCTGTACTCTAGTAAATAGGAGAGACGTGTAGAGAGATGAGATCAAGGACCATATGGTTATAACAGTCTCCTAAACAAAGCAAGTAGTATGACTTTTCACACTGAAGTTTTGGTGAGCTTTGACATTGGGTATAATTGAAACAGTAATTTGAGCCCTAATGAAGACTAGGTATGTGCATTGTTTGAGGGACTCCATGTTTTGGTTTGGGGTTTTTTTGGTCTTGAACACAAGTGAGAGAAAATTAACCAGTTTGATTGCTTTTAAAGCAAGTTATCAGAAAGTATTTGTGAAGGGTAACCAATTTTTTCATCTTTTTATAGAGCACAGGAGAGCATCTGGTCAAGGGAGGGTCATGTTAACATTGTTACAACCAAAATACTATTGCATAGACGTACCAAAGAGGGCCTTCTGGACATAGAAAATAGTAAGAATGAGGACAATTTATTTATGCTGAGAGTTATCGTCCTACATTTTCAGTCTTTTTTTGATGCTTTAACCCATGAAAATCAAATTTATGTTTTGGTCAAACATGCAAGGTCTGGATTTAAGATTAATAGTACCTTTAAAAATAAATCCCCTAATGATTGTACATACCTTGAACCTGACCCAGAAACAGACTCCAACTACCAGCACAGCAATGACTCCTAGCACAGCAATGACTCTTTGCACAATATTCCAGGTGTTACCTGAATTTTCTTTAAAAATACAAATTCCAAAAAGTTTAACAGAAGGGCTTTATATCGCAAATTAATGTTCATTATTGTTCAATAAGTATATCAAAGCTATGATTTTTTTCTCTTATTTATAATCTAAAAGCTATGATTTAGGGAGAATGTCTCAGTTTCTTTTTAGGGTTACTAATATATAAATGTTCAAGTTACTTGACCCATACTCTAAGACTTTAAAGTGATACTTTAATGACTTAAGTGTGAATAGCTGAAAGCAGATTATTTTACTTAATTGTGCTGATACAAAATTCCATGTGTGTTCATGTAATGTGATTTGACGACTTCTTAATACAAGTCCCATTTAAAAACAATCAGCTGCCCAGTATGGTAAACACTGCCTCCAGGCACAGTGCTCAGTGCCATTAGCAGTACTGCTGATTTCCAGTAGAACAACTCAGTAAGTGTTATCCAGCCTGGACCATAGATTTCATTATTTCTGTTGCGAAACCTTTGCAACTTTCATCTAAAACATTTCCCAACTTCATGATGCAACCACGCAATCCAGGTAGGCACAAGAAGCAGCAGATCCTCAGGTGGGTGGTAACAATGGATTCCACAGGAGATAAGAGCCCGTCTAGCACAGGTTGGTCCTGCACAGCACCAAGTGTCTCATTATGCCAGCCAATTTCAACAACGTGAGAACACTCAGACCCGAAGGACTCATTCCTTTAAGTATGGTTCTTCTACTTCAGGCTTCCTTTCCACTGCTGCGTCTCGTCCAAAGAATTTGAAAAATTCTACCCTCCTCTGGAAACTCCCTATGGATGTCTAGCAAAGAGTTCAAAAACGAGAACTGCCAAACCAGAGCATTTAATCTAGTCATTGCCTTTAGCTTGGCTCTGTCCCCACAAGCAGACCTGTTTACATCTTGTCAGTTCCTTTGGTAGAGCAGCTTTAAGCTGCGACCTTTCTTTACACAGGAGAAGGCCTCTAAAATGATTGTAAATTCATCTCACTTTTCCCCTTAAAAGTCTCCTTTCCAGTGACACTTGGAAATCTTTCTGACAGTTGAGCAGCTGCTTTGCTTTGACCACTATCTAACATACTGATCTAGCTCATTCCCATATGCCCTACTGTCTCTATCTGCTTATCTGCTTTCAGCCTGTGCTGCCACAAAGATGCTAACCTCTCTGGTAAGTGTCTTTGTTCTGTAAAATGTATTTCTGGTCCACGAGTAGGAAAATTCTGTGAGTGGCACAGTAATTTAGCCACTAAAGAGGGGATTTCTATCACCTATGGCTATTGTAAGATCCATCTGCAGAAAGCAGCTACAGAAAGGCATTTGTAGAGGATGATCCAGATCATATTTGGACTGAACACGTGCGTGTGTCTGTCTGCAGTGAATGTACAGGGAGACCGATGGACTTGTGCGCATAAGTTAGGAGCATCAGTTAAGTGTGTAACTCCTTGGGGGTTTTCAATGCTTTCCACTTCAGAGGCACAATATTGGGTTTACAGGATAAGGAAGATCATGCTGGAATTTGAGCTGCAAGGAAATGTGTTTTTCTGACTTAACCATTTTCTTTAATCTAACTCCCCTCCTTCAGATTGCATATAGCCACTGCCATTTAAAACACCCCCTACATTAAGTTTTCAGACCGAAACTAAGCTATCATGGGGGAGGGGGGGAGAAAGGAAGACAAAAATATGCAGTTATTACCACTTATTCTAGCCCCTTTCCTGCTATGTTGCCTCTATTTTTCATGTCCTACTGGCTTATTTCAAGTTCTCTTCTTTCTTAAAAAAAACAAATGAGGTGCTCTATATTAGTTCTCAGTCTTTTAGGTGATTGTATTTAATTGTGTAAAATACCTATGTGCTACTGTTTGAATGTTTTTTTTTCCTCTTCCCTTTGGACTGAGATTTAAGGAGGCTGCATCCCAAACAGCATACTATTTTTGAACAAATCTGTAATTTGTTTGCACTATAATTTTAGAAAGCTGGAGTAATTTTTTTTAACCTTTGGTAAGAATTTTCAATAGATGGAAAAGTTAATCAGTAAGTCTCCTTGAAACTGGAGACAATGAAATAACTGTAACTAAGACTTCACAGTTGGAAATTTACTACAGTTCATAAAAACACAGGCATGCATATAAACATATATATCCCCAGGTCTAAAAAAGGCCTGCTGTGTAGAATTAAAGCTTTGAAAATAACAACTGTGTGCTCTCCTCAACAAGGTTTCTTCTGCAGGCACATTTATACCACATCTTTGGGCTTCCCATCATCTCCCTGCTACCTTTAAAGACTGTATTTGCTATTAGCGGAGCATTTAGGACATGATTCTGAGAGTTTCCCTGTGCCCTCAGTTCTGAGGGCAGTTGGTGGCAACTGCGAGCAGCCACCGATTGAGACCTTTGCCACAACAAGCTGCTAATTGAAAAAAAGAAACTTCAAGTCTTTAAATAAATTCATCTTAGGTAACCTTTTTTTCCTGGGGGCACAATAATAAAACATCTCTTCTACCCACCTGTACTTATTACACAAGATGATTTTTCTCAGTATTTTACTTCTGACTGACTCTTTGGCTCTGCATTCTCCTCACTGGTCCCCATCCTCCAAAATGGAAAGAGTGGCAACTTACCAACTTGCAAAGTTCTCGCTGTCAGTTTTGTGTAGTGAGGTGTTGAAATATTACATAGGTATTCTCCGCTGTCATTTGCAGTAAGATCACACAACTTCAGTGAAAAGTCATTTTGGTTAATCTGGACTCGAGGCTGGTAAGAGTGAGATGTACCATTGAAGGAGGCCAGGACCGAGATCACTGCATTTCTGTTTAATGTCCAGACAACACTGACACCTTCATTGTTTGTAGCGTTATTGCTGTATTCACAAGGAATTGCAGTGCTACTTCCTTCCACGTTAGACAGTTGGTCTGAAACAGATAATTGAAGAACCCTCTGCAATTTTTTTGGAAAATACTGTGAAGGTTATTTAGACATTTTCTGATTGTTTTCTGAAGTCTGATACTACTGTGGACAAATATAAAAACATATTTCACTATTTTGATATCATATTCAAACATCACGGTATGCTTCTAGAAGCAGCTGAAGATTTTAAAAGCAAACCTATCTTACATTAAAAAAAAAAAACAAACACCTAAATGGTATTAGCTATACTTATGAAAATTATTTTGTTTTCATTTGCCTATTTCTCCTCTAACTGGGGGGTGTGTGTGTGTGTGTGTGTGTCGTTAATAAAAGTGATTCAGCCTAGTCTAAGTTACTGTGTAAAGTAGCATGAAATTCCACACGTTGGGAGCAGAGAGAAAATGCAACTAATCAGACACCTGCACATTTAAAGCAAAAGGGTAAAGCTGTTACAATGTAATTTAATTAAAAGAATAAAGAGATTGTATTTAGTTAGAAATAACTTTCAGCTATGGTGGACTTAAGTACTTTACCTGTCTGTGTGGAACACTTACAATTAATTAATAGCTTTAAAAAAAAGGAAGGGGAAGGAAAGAGCAAGTAAGTGGAACTAATAGCTAATGTATAAAATAATAATATAAGCAAATTAGTATCATAGCACAACCATCAATTTGACAGCAGGGATTTGCTGCAAAGGAAGGAAAAACAGAGGAGGCTGTGGTGGCTGGCAGTCTGCTGGAGAGGAAACTAATACGTTATTTTGACATGGTATAACCACACTTGGTTTCTGTTTGTGGGGCTGAATGAAGAGAGACATGGGGCTGAAAACCACGAGGGCAAAACAAAACAAAACTCTACCCCACACTGCTATTATATAAGGAAAAGGAAAGCAGTATATTTTCAAAATGTTCCAGTGAGAAGATAGACGGATGTAAACAAAAGTGTAATGAAATGTACCTTTTTCTCTTGTGGATCAGAAGGATAGATTAACAAAATAGACACTTATAGTGCACTTGTTACTTGCTATGATGCCATACTTGAAACCTTCCATATTGCAAGCTATTGTACGTAAATTAGAAACTGCACTCTTGTTCTGAAGGATATACAGTGGATTAGGAACTGAGAGTGTCTGGGTACACTTTAGGGGGAAATCAGGGCAATGGAAGCAGCCACGCACATCTCACAAGAGAATTGCTCTTGCATTGCTCTGGATCCCATTAAAAATATTTCCTAAGAAACAGGAGAGGTTGAAAAGTACCAGTTATTTACTTGAACTGAATTTCCAGTGAAATTCAGGAGGAGGACAAAACGGAGAGTTGAAATTTCATAGCCCTGTTTTTCCTTAACTAACAAAATGAGCTGCTGTTTGCTCAAATGCAAGCTTGCTGCTCTCCACTCCCATGCACCCCCAGCACCCAACCCGGGCACTTAAGAATGCACTTGAAGAGAAGTACAATGAAAGCATCAAACAGTACTGAAAAAACTTTCACAAAAGATAGGGAATGGACTGAGTAAAGAGCATATGCATCTAGAGCAGCAGGCAAACTTTCCCCTCTCTCATATAACCTACAGGTTCACTAAGATTTCCATGTATTTTGTCCGAGTTCATTCTTTTCTTCATAGAGTGTAAAGTTTGATTATTATGCACCTCTTGAAACATGAAACTGATATGGAAAAAGTGTTCAGAGTAGAGCTAACTCACAGAAGTGTGAGCTATCCCCTCTTATCCCTACTTCTTGAACATATACTGCCTTGTAACAGATGAGTTTCAAAGAGGAAGGCGCATCCTTTTGCACCATCCCATATCCGTGTTGCCCCACTGCAGAAATACTGTATTTAATTTGGCTCTGAAACCAGCTGTGACATTCAGTAACAATGCAGGAAAAGACTTCCATCCATTCCTACCTTGCATCTTCCATTCAGCAGCCCACTCTTCATAAGGGAGATGAACATGACAGTAGTAAGGATCAGCTGTATTTATAATGTTTTGGTCACTTCTAAGAGAATAGAGAACTCCATCCTTGGTTTCCTGCCAATCTGTTTCTTGGATGGATGTATTGCCTTGTACCCAAGATATACGTGGTGCTGGGTAAGTGAGAAAGGCATAGCACTTCAGCATCCTTTCTGTGTCCGTCTTTTGGTATTCTAGTGCATAATAAGAGGAAACTGTAGATGAAAAAAAAAAAAAGAATCGATCCTACTAATTTCAAAATCCTTTTTAACTTGAAGAGATTGGTCTTTTGAAATAACATTGGGGAGAATAAACATAACTGAGAACAAAATTTAATCTGTGTTTGATTTCAGAAGAAAGCACAGCATTACTTACTGTCAATGCCAGGGTCTGTACCGTTCTGAGGAGCCACATGTTTTAAAACTCAAGTATATTTCCTAGTTACCCTTTAGAAATCACGGTGCAGTAGGTTATGAGAACAAGTGCCGCACTGAAATTTTTCAACTCATGTTACAATGTTTCACCAGCGAAAATGAATTGCCTGATAATACCATCAAGCCCAAAAGGTGCTCTGTTGGGTTGGAGGATTTTGATTCCATGTAAGAAATAACATGAGAAAATCTGTTGATGTAATCCCATTTCCACTGGTGTGATCCAAGCACTTTTGATGTCTTACTGACCTCTTACATGCAGCATGACTTCCACTTCTGTTTTATTTTGCTGTGTTCCCACATAGCAATTATAAGAGCCCTCATCAGTCACGGTCAAGTTACTAAGTTTCAAGGAGGCATTTCCACTAGGAATGTGTTCGTGGAAAAGGTGTGTTCTGTGTCTGTAATCTGGGTCTTGTCTTTCCAGCTGATCACTCTGGTAGTAGTAGCTGTGCACAATTTTGTCCCCTTTCTTCCAGTAAATTACTTCATCATCCCCAGGTGAGAAAGGACAAGGGAGGATGCAGTCCTTCGAAAACAGCCCTGTTACTGTTTCCTGTTCTGTAAAACCTAAAGCACGAAGTACAAATGAATAAGTTAAATCTAGTCTACAAGCATATTTCTGCCCCTCCTTATCCCTGACAAAAAAATGCTCTGGCAGGCAGCACATTCCTACCGAGCATGCCAATGGCTCTTTCACGGCTTTTCTGTAGTGTGAGTCTCTGGCACAGCAAGGGTCTTCATTCAGTTTAATCAATATTATAATGCAGAGCTCTGGTCTTGGAACTTATAATCAGTTTAAGTAGATATCGTGAGTAAGCACCTATATATTCAAATCAGCACACCGCCACCTTAGCACCTGAGCTTCAAATGCATTTCCAAAAGCATCACCTTCAACCTCAAAACCTTTTGAGTTGCAGCTTGCTACTTGCTCAAATGTTCATGGTGCCATGTTGCAATGACCCGGGTTACCAATAACCTCACATAGTGCCAAGCAGTTGTACCATCACAGAAAAAAAGGACACGATGGTGCAATCAGCAGGAAGGACAGAACATCTTGAAACAGCTTCACCACCACAGATAGCACCAGGGAGCTCTGTCCCAGCCCCCAGAGGTAATTAAGGTGTGGATTCCTCAAAATTAATTCACACAAGTGGTAGCATCTGATTGCTGTTAACATTTAATTTAGGCCTTGCTGGCATAAAAGAACAATTTTAAATTAATCTTTTTAAAAACTGACTGCATTAACTTAGCATTGTCGTATGGACCTTCTTGGCAAGGTCAGACAACCTTTTAGGCTGGTAGTGAGTGTCCTACTGCAGCTGTCGTCTTGAAAATTTTGACGCCCTCTCCAGCTCAGCAACAGGGCAATCCAGATGACTTTTCCTCAGCTACCTCAGTGCAAAGTCAACCAATGTACTTCAAACCATTTTCAGTACAAATGGACAACTACTGCCTGCTGAGCAGCCACACGAGGCACTCCACCAGCTGAGCCGTGGGGCAGAAATGTGGGCAGGTAACAGTTTGGGTGCTCAATGTGCTCGATGGCCTTGGCTATCCATGCAGCCATCTTCCAAACAGTTGTCTTTTGCTTCGGGAGTGTTTTATATTACCCCAAATCAATTCTTTACCATTAATAAACAGTGTTTGAATTAATTAATTCCCCTTATTAAAAAATGAGTAATAATTGTCTTATTATTTTCCATAAACAATAGAGCTAAAACCTACCCCAAAGTGTAGCACCTATGTGCAATATATGGATGAGAAGAGATGGTATTTTCTGTCCCTTCATGTCTTCTTTGGTTCATAGTAGACTCATGTCAAACTGACAACATAAAAGGAGGAGGGGAGAAAACCTGTTTAAATGCAGGTAAAAGATGTACCCTAATTATATAATTTCCTTTGTACAGCTTATTAAGGACTGTAGGCCTTTGTATCACGTTTTTTGTTTGCAACAGTCTTGGCCCAGATTTTTAGCCTTGAGGTCATTATGTAATACTATACATTTCATAATGGTTGAGGCCCTCTCATTACCGTGTAATCCTTTGCAGATAGATACTTTCTGTTTATTTTCAATAAATAGGAAGTGTTTACCCTCAGTGTTCTCACAGGGCTAGGGAACATTAATTTTCATCATTCATGAACAGGACACCGAGGAAAAATGGTCAAGTACAATTTCCAAAAGGATATAAGACGTCCCTTGTCAAGCCAGATTTTTCTACTTCATAAAATATATTTCTGGTTACTGCAACATTTGACTTTCTGAGGTGGGAAATTTGCCTGCATTTGCAAATATTGCAAATATAAAGAACTTTTCACACTTTACTCTTTACCAGATCAAAAGGGCATCAGCTGAACTTCCAAAAATGTGTTTGTTTATGGACGTCTGGGGTAGGAATGCAAAGGAGAAGGAGGTCCTCCCATCATATCTTCTGGTTTGTCAGTTAAATAACAATGAACTGGAAGCTCTCATGCACAACAAAAAAAGAATAATCTCACTGTAACTGATAGACAGCACTCTTCCTCCACCCAGGCACACTATTCTAAAATACAGCGTACTGCAGTGGAGAAATTACCTCATGAATCAACTAGCTTGAAAAGAGCCTAAAGAGCTTCCCCTAGTCCTTTTCCTCTCCCCAAAGGACAGCTATAGGTACCATTCCTGACTTACATAGGGCACAGGTTTAGCCAAGCTTGCTAGCCAGTTCTTTTAATACTAATGAATAATTTTGACTGGTGTGTGTCACTGTATTTGTGATGGATGTGAATCTTACTTCCCAAGGATTTTTCCATGTTATTTCTTTTGTAAAGCTAGTGTGGTTATTTTATGTATTCTCACTTTTCTATTAGGGAGAAAACCCAACAGAGGGGCACCAAAATATTAAACCTGAGACAGAGATGATGCAAGAGTAAAACAAACACTTATGATAGATATTTCTGTTCCATGTTAGCAGCAATTGCCAGCATCTGCCTTCTCTTCCTCCTTGCCTTAGCAAGTGGTGTACATCATGTTTTATTAGCATTTTTGCTCATTTGTCCATCATTTCCAACTTGATTAATACATATTTGTATATGTATTAATAATGCATATTTGTATAATTATAGAATAGTTTGGGTTGGAAGGGACCTCTAAAGGTCATCTAGTCCACCCCCCCTGCCATGGGCAGGGACATCTTCAACTAGATCAGGTTGCTCAGAGCCCCGTCCAGCCTGGCCTTGAATGTTTCCAGGGATGGGGCATCCCCCACCTCTCTGGGCAACCTGTGCCAGTGTTTCACCACCCTCAGCGCAAAAAATTTCTTCCTTATATCTAATCTAAATCTA
>NW_008794082.1:115207-118350 GCF_000699145.1 Aptenodytes forsteri
GTGCCAGTGTTACACCACCCTCAGCGTAAAAAATTTCTTCCTTATATCTAGTCTAAATCTACCCCCCTTTAGTTTAAAGCCATTCCCCCTTGTCCTGTCGCAACAGGCCCTGCTAAAAAGTTTGCCGACATCTTTTTTATAAGCCCCCTTTAAGTACTGATAGGCTGCAATAAGGTCTCCCCAAAGCCTTCTCTTCTCTAGGCTGAACAACCCCAACTCTCTCAGCCTTTCTTCATAGGAGAGGTGTTCCATCCCCCTGATCGTTTTTGTGACCCTCCTCTGAACCCGCTCCAACAGGTCCGTGTCCTTCTGGTGCTGAGGGCTCCAGAGCTGGACGCAGTACTCCAGGTGGGGTCTCACCAGAGCAGAGTAGAGGGACAGAATCACCTCCCTCGACCTGCTGGCCATGCTTCTTTTGATGGAGCCCAGCTTTGGATCTTCCCACCATAGTGTGTTGAGAAAAATGTTTGCTGGTCTGTAGAAAAACCTGAGGAGTGCAGGCTCTAGCCCGTTGTCTTTTCAGCAGGTCTGGGGTCTTACAGGCATAAAGCATATGTATGCTGATAGTTAAGAGTCATGCTGCAAAGTGCTGAATAAGCATGCTTTTCCTGTTTGTTACAGACCTGTAAATGGCACAACCAAGAAATCACGCCCTAAGGCTTCGTAGTGAAATATCAATATGAAATTATTTATACAGACAGCATACAACTAGAATTAAGATCACCATAGTCATGTCAGCTAATGCTGCTCTAGTTTTCAGGAGACTTATTTCATACAGAACCGTCACAGGCTCAACCGGGCAGCAGCTCAGCCAGGGTTTCTGAGAGCAAGGCAAGGCACTAAAATGCATCTTCCAAGACATACAGCACAGTCAAGCACTGAACAGCTCAGACAGTCATAGGGGCAACACTGCACTTGCTTTGGCCACGATAGGAAACAAACATCAGAGGGCACATGCTTTCTTTTTCTTCTGTTAGTCAGTGACCAAACCACGTGTCCTGCATCATCTTTGAACTTTGCATTCGATCTGAACCCTGATCAGAGCACTCCCTTAGCATACAGGCATCGCGATCAATCTCTGCTCAGTGAACTTTCCTCTGTGACCCCCTTTGAAAGCAGCCATGCATATTGTAATATTCTCCTAAGCCTGTAAAACAAAAGTTATTTATGCTGTACTAAAAAGGATTCTGACTAATTCCTTTTCAAGGTAACTTAACAACAGCACATTTCAAGCACACACACACTTATGAGGACTGGAAATACCTGAGGATTTCAAGTTTTACCAACAAGCAAACAAGAAAAACAAATGTGTAAAGTTCAAAAAAACCCATGTTAATCACATACTGCTAAAATCTCGTCCTAGCCACAATGATACTAGCTTTCCAGCATTTCCCCACTGAATCTTCAGGAGGCATTTTCTGTGGTAGAAAAGAGAATTAATTCCCCGCCTCCCCAATGAAACCCTTACGGCTTAAATGCTGACTCCATACTTCAGTTGTTGAGAAATACTCCCGAAGGAAGAAGGTTCCCACATTCTAAATATCCAAAATTATCTTAGGAAGTAGACCAAAAATACTGTGTTTTACCTCAATATACACATATCTTATTCCCCACTTCCCCCACCTTGTACACGTATAACACCATAGAGCTGTTATAAGAACGTCAGGGTTTTTTTACCTCTTCTGATTTCACAAGTAGTCAAAAAATTCAGAGTCGTCTTGTTTCAGGTGTTTCTTGCAGGCAGGGTTTTTATATATATATATAAAAAAATAAAACGAATATATAGCTCTCCTGAAGCCGTTACCTCTTCCTTGCTCCTTTCACAGACACACCTACACATACCACAGCTCAAGTACTTAACATGCAAGTTCATTCCTGTCCCACAAATGAAAGCAGTTGTTTCTGCAGTGTGAACCACGTTTCTATACATGTGAAGCTTCCACACCTTTTGCATTCACTTCTCCCTCTTTGGGCTTAAAAAGCTTTTTCTCTTAACCATTTCTTTTGCCTGACTTTGTTGAACAAACTATTTAATGATAACTCCTGCAAGCTGTAACTGAGTAACAGAAGAAATCAGTTATGGTCAGAAATGTGATTTCTACAGAAGTGGTGATGCCTCTTGGGGATTGTGCTCGGGCATTATGAGAGCATGAGCACTGCAGCTGCAGCGGACACTGGCAGTTCTCTTACTAAGGCAGAGCGTAGGAACTTGACACAAGGAGCGAGGTAAATTCTATATGGGCACAGGACAAAAAGAATGCAAGATACAAATTATCACAACATTCTTCTCAGAAAGCTGGTAACATGAAACAAGAACAGTAGGTGCCTTGGGCTGTCTGCAGGGTTAGGTAATTATTTTCTAAGAATATTTCACTAGTGCTTCATTTTCTCTGGACAGTTCAAGTCTCCTGTGTGCTATTTGGTTTCCAGTAGAAGAAACTGATATGACAACTCAAGTATTTTAGGAAAGAGGGCTTACAAAAAAACCAAACAAAATGCAAGAAGAAGTGAAAGGAAGCGCTGTCTATCCTCAAAGATCCCAGCTGGTGTTAGCAGTACACAGGTGAGGTGCGTCTCCTACAGTCCTGGGAGAACCAGCTTTCCCACCCACTCTCTTCCCCACCTAACCGCAGCAGGTCCAGCTGGCAATTGCAGCTGATGTCCAGCTGCAACTCCTCAGCTCGCGAGATCTACCTTTTCATGCATCCAGCTGTAAACTACCACACCACAGGCCACGAGCTTTGATATCGGTTGGCATAGTTGCTGCCTCGTCTCAGCCTGCATGGTGTTAACTTGTTCACAGCTTAGTATTAAATCGGGTAAATGTTTAACTGAGGAACCAACACGAAAGCCCCGTGCTTACACACGCAAGTCCAAGGTTGAGCCACTCGTCAGGCAGAGAAGAGCAGCAAACTTTAAGAAATACACCCCCCCGCGTGTTGAAGAGTAACTGCGGGCCGGGCCCCACGCCGTGAGGCCTTATCCGCTGCAAGCAGCGTGCAAGAAGACGCCGCGCCCGGCCCGGCCCGGCCCGGCCCCTGCAGCAAACCAGCAACGCCATCTTCACCCCCACCCCGCGGCCTTCCGTCTCCATGGTTACTAAGCGGAAGTGACGACAGCCGATGGGGCAGGGATTGAATGTT
>NW_008794082.1:118956-130715 GCF_000699145.1 Aptenodytes forsteri
GTGGGCGGTGGGCCGGCTGGGGCCGGAGGGTCGCGCCGCGTGGTACGAAGCTCCACGCGTGAGGGTTCGTGGCTGCCACGGCTGCAGCGAGAGGCATCAGACATGTACCGCGGGTGCGGTACATGTATCCAGACGTTGCCCCTGGGTGCAAACCCAGAGTGTTAGCAGGAAGAAATCCCAGCGGGCGGTTAGCCCCCTGCGGTCAGATATTGGGGAAGGAAGGCCGGCGCTCAGATGACAAGATGCCTGGGTCAAGTAAAACCGGTCAACTTCACAGCTTCCCATATGATTTTGAAGCTTTCAAAACGGGAAGCCCCTCTGTAGGCTGAGATGTGATAAGGAAATAGTCACTTGACCTTCCCTGCCCCCAGTAGGTAACTTGAGTTTGAATATTTGCATGCCGGTATATCTGCAAAAAATAGTTCTACCCTAAATGAATTTCTTGTATTCAGGGTAACTATTTGTGGGGGCTGTGTACGTGTAAGGGGGCTTGGACCCATTGGTTTTAAGTCTGTTTTTTCATATCTAATACATATTTGTTTCATATGTAACAAATTATTTTTTTTTTAAATTACGGTGGGAGACAGGAAACTTGGGAAACAGGACCGATGTGCTCCCAACATCCACCTGCCCAATTAACTTTCAAATCCATCCATCAGTTTCAACCAGGTTGCACAGCAGCATATCACATGGTTAAGCTTTCTATGAGCAACAGAATAATAGTCCATATTATTCCCTTGTTGGGAGGGAGGCTCAAGTACGAGCTCAGTGGCTGTAAGCTGTTTTTAGCCCGCTGTCAGACCATCAGTATAGTTGGAGCAAGGATAGCAAGCAGCCGTATCTGTAAGGGGAAGAGTTTGGTTCCAAGTATCCAGTGTGTACACAATTTATATTTTGGGGGGACTAACTGTGGTCTGGTTTTATGGACTGAATTCTCATTTGAACCACATCTTTCAATTTAGTGTGATCCAAAATAGATCCAGTTTGTGTACCTTGCTCTCTAAAGTGACCCAAAGCACAGTAGGTGAGGATGGGTGGAAGGGTTGCTTCAAAAACATGCTCCTGATCTGAGCTTACGCACTGATTTAGGTACACCAGCCTCCTGCCACTCTTGAGGAATATGGGAAGGGGAAGAGGTTTGCGGAACTTTGGAGCAAAAGGAACTGGATGTATTGCTGTTGTCAGCAAGAGATTTGGGGATGTTAAGAAGGGAACAGGAGGTGAGGTTACTGTGGTATAATGGCATGGATGAGGACAATGTGCAGAAAGAGGACACATCTCTTTAGGCAGTGAGGCTTCAGTAAATTTGCTCTCCCCTCCTCAGGGAAGTGCCATTCAAGTTTTCATGTGGTCACTTGATGCAAAACTTATTTATGTATTTATTTATTTTTAAAGAGGCATAATCATATACTCAAATACAGATACTTTTCTTTGGGCTATTTGTCTAAACTCCCTTTAATGGAGAGCAATATGCGCTTCTAAAGCATTTTTCAATGTGTTCTAAAGTAGGTAAAAGATGAGACAAATCCACCCTGGCTTCCAGTGTCATGGGTAAAGGTATAAAGCTTTAGCAATAGATCATTTTAATTTTGTTTTTGAAGTAGGCCGTTTGCTGTATGATTGTTGACAGTAGTTATCAATCACTTTTGCTAATCTATTCAGAGGATGTTTTTCAAATTTAAATTTTGTCTTGCACTGTAAATCACTTGCTGTGTGAAAAATGCCAGAGATATAGTAAAATCTTAGCTCATTCATGGCCTACAAGTTATTGGCAACTGTGGATCTTTGACTTCTGATTCTTTTGAGCTTTTAAGTATTTTATGTTATGCAAGGGACATTTGAATGAATTAATTGCATAGGCTTTTAATTAGTCAGTGGTGGTATTTTATGAAGTGATAGGATGGATTCTGCATCCCTAAAATTAAATGGGAACGGAATTGAGCTCATCATGATTTGAGACTGCTCAGGAGAACTGAGCTCATCATGATTTGAGACTGCTCAGGTAAATAAGAGGAATAACTTGGATTTATGTGGAAATGTTAATTTGGTGGTGTTTAACTGAAGCTGTATAATCCTGATGGCAGGAGAGAGGAGTACCCAGTTTCCATTTGATTCCTTGGAAGTCTAATGTTGATTAATAGCTTACTCAAAGCGGGAAACAGATGAGCTGCATGTAGAAAACTTAGTCTGCTGTGGTTATATGTGAAACTAGACATTCTGAATTTAGTTCAGATGGATCACTCATTGAGAAAGTCAGTTAAAGAAACTGCTTTCTAGCCTGTGCTGGCCTATAATGCTGTAAGAGCTTCAGGAGCTCAAAATATTTACCATTTTTTCCCCTTTTTAAACAGGCACTACTTTGCACTGCCCACTAATCCTGGTGAGCAGTTCTTTATGTTTTGCACACTTGCTGCTTGGCTGATCACTAAAGCGGGACATCCCTTCGAACAGCCACAAGAATACGATGACCCCAATGCAATAATATCAAATGTACTCTCAGAATTGCGATCATTTGTAAGTGTTGAACATGCTTTTTTCCCCAAGTGTATTTCAAGCATGTGCATCACCTTCAGAAACACTTTGTCTGCTGTCTGATTATGTTCCCAAGGACTAGACAGACTTTTCCTATCTATAAGTTTGTACTATGTTAATTAGTTAATTAGAAGTTTATACTGTGTGTATATTGCTAACTTTTTGGCACTACAAAAATGATCTTAATCTTACATTATTATATATGATTCCAATTAGTTTTATTCCACAATCTGTAAAATGGATTAAATCAGGCTTACTCCTTAGAGTGCCACATATGTTGCTCATTTATAGTAGTATAATTTACGAAGATTTTATCTTGAAAGTTTACATAGAGCTTGTGATCCTGCTCTTGCTAAAGTCAATTGTATAATTCATAGTGAAGAAGGTGGTTTAGAATTGTGTTCATGTTTTCTTCATTTTTTTTGTTAAGGAATAAAAGGTTGCATAAACTGCCAGGAACTATTGGGATTTTTTTTCAATATTAAAAATAACCTCTGAAGGTCAGGAGAGTGTATCAACTTACGGGAAGTATGATCTTATGGAAGATTATACTGTGGAACAGCTGTGAATGATGTTAAGAACACTGTTCTCTAAAGGATTTACTTGATAAAAAACTAAGATCTTTATTGTGTAGGACAGCAGTAAATAAAAATAAAATATTTTGTAAATAAAATCTGGAACAAACAAGGCAATGTTGAAAAGCTGGTGGTTAAGTCTCAGTACCCGAGTTCCTCTGTAGCTGTTCTTGCCTTGCCAGCATGTCACTTGTGTGCTTGACCTCTAGCTCCCTTGCGGCTTCTGACTCTTCTGCTCCCTGTGAATATCCTCTTATCAGGTGCTTTAAGATTTCTACACTGCATCTGTTCCTTGGGTTGTTCTGTTTTCCCTTCTGTTGCCTGACTGGAGCTGCACAGGGGAAGAATAGGAATTAACATTGGTAAAATCTTCATACACAATGGAGACTTTGGTTTTAGTGTAGTAAATCTTGTTACCTCCCTGAGAGGAAACTCGATTGATGGGTAGCCATTAGTAAACAGCATATCTCTTTATTTTAGGGAAGGCCTGTGGATTTTCCTCCCTCAAAATTAAAGGCAGGTTATGGAGAGCAAGCGTGCTATGTTCTTGATTGTTTAGCTGAAGAAGCCTTGAAATACACTGGCTTCAGCTGGAAAAGGTATAGTACACTTTTAAGCATCCTCCTTTATGCATTGTTTTCCAGCGAACATAAGTTGTAATTGTAAAGACAAAACATAGTAATTACCAAAAATGTTTTACTTGATGTTTTGTGAGATGCAAAATTCAACTAGGCTTGAAGCAGTGGGACAAATCAATTCCTAATGCAATTTCACACAATTTAGTCTATTACCAGCAAGGATGAGTTTGGGCCATCAATAGACGTAGCTAATTAATAAAGATTTGACTGATGACCTTTTTTTGGTCATTTTCCTATGCACAACTGCTTGTTAATCTGACAGTTGAGTTGAAACGTACTCATATTCTTTTGGGTCCTATCAATCAATCTTGACCTCTTCAGTTGGAGGTATGCACAGGATGTGATCATGTTACAAGAAGGCTACAGTAACTTTGAATATTTAATATGAAGGAAATCTTAGGAGAAATTAGATGACAGATAATTTCAAGTATATAAAAATTTGTTTAAAAGTGCTCTTTATTTAATTCCTTTTCTCTGATGGGTTTTGAAATGGATATAACGTAGTAATTTCTACCTTGGAAATATTTTACTGTTACCTCTATTTAATACACAAATTCCACTGTAAGCCAAAAATGAGTCTGTGGTGACCTGCACTTAAATTTTAAGAGGTTAGACCGAAAGAGAAAACAACTCAGAATTTACTCCCCAGATGTCTTTGCAGTATGAATGTACTGTACTGCTTGGCATAATAACTAACCCTCACTTTTAAGACAGTCCAAGATAAACAAAGACTTTTAAGGCTGAGCTTTAATTTTATTTGTTTAAGTGTGTGAGACACTGTCTAGTCGTGTTCCACATCATCCATACTTCTCATGAAATGTTTTGTTTGCTTAGGAGTAATTTATAGAGGTATTTCCAATTTACTGTGTTTAAAAGCTCTGCTGTTCTTTGAACTGATTTCAGGCCAACATATCCAACAGAAGAGCTAGAAGAAGAAGAAATAACAGAAGATGATGCAGAATTAACACTTAATAAACTGGAAGAGGATGTTGTGGTAGGTTTACCTAACTGTTTTTGATTATATCAGTATTGGTCAGCTATGAGGAAATTTTTCTCATTGTTCATTTTGTTTGGCTTTGTTTAAGAAATGTTTTCTACTAGCTGTTCCATCGCCCTTTTTTCCTGCATCTCCTTTCCTGCATCTCCAGCTTCTCCGTAGAGTTTGTTGTTTCCTTTCAGATAAGGTTGTTAACTCTTTGGGACAGAGCTTATGTTCTTGTGTGCATTTACAGTTAATGTAAAGTGAAGTGGAATCTAACCATACGTTAAAATTGCATAGATTCAGAATTGTTTGTTTTCTGCTGATACAAGCTGTTGATGTCAAACGAAACTTCAATCCCTGTTTACAGAATTGTGTAATATTTGGTTAAAATTTGCCCAGCGCTTAATTAATAGAGCACACACTATTGTAACTCAGATTTTGCTGCAATTAGGAAACAGTAACTTTGGTACTTAGTTGATCTTAAGATTTGGGAACAGGGCAGACAGAAAAGAACAACTGGAAACCGAGCATTTGTTTAAAAACACCAGCAATGACCTAAATAAAGTTTGCAGAATTGTTTCTGTAGAGAAAGGCCAAGGCAGCTCATCGCTATATATTCCAGCAATGAAATGGTAATATCCAATCATCCGTTCTGACTGCAGAATAAGTCTGCTTTGAAATACCTTTTACCAACAAGATGGCAATGTTTGAGGATGAACTGTTTTATTTATTCCTGCTTTTTAACTATAATAATTACAGTGAAGTTGTCACGTCTATGAAACAGCCTATGAAATACAACTGTAAGTTCAAATATGCTTTTACGACTTACTGATGGATGGATGTTGAACAGAAGTTGTTTCTTGCTGATTGACTTTCTCAGAAGATTATTTTTGAGAGTTGAAGTCTCACTGTTATCTGGTAGCATAATGTTATCACAAGACATTGTCATTTTCACAGGCCTCTGTCAGTCTCCTCGAAGTGAGTCTTTGTACTGCTGACTTAAACACGATTTTTCTGCAGACAGAAGTTAGCTGAAGACAATTAAAGTGAAAATTACAAAAAGAAGTTAGTTTCACATCCGATTTTTCCAAAAGCTGATGATTCTGTGCAAAATAAATGTAGATCAAACCCAAAATATCGAAAGCTGTGAGCCTGGAAGTGTTCACTTGCTGGGCCAGTAAATTACTTGAGGAGAAAACAATTTTCTGGAGTGTTAAGGCCCAGCAATACTGGATAGAAAATGCCACAACTGTTCCATTTTTGTGTTCAGATTTTTCAAGTGCTTCGGAAAAATTAAAGGTCATAAAAGTTGGAAATAGAGTGCCAGTAATGTTATCGTATGGTTCTGATCATAGTCCCAATTTATATGCCACAATAGTCCACAAGAATGTAACAGTTGAAGAGTTCCCTTCTCTTCTTCCTCTTCTCACAGTTTTCCGAAGTATTGCATTATTTTCCTCATTTTTATTAGCCAAGAAAAAATCCAAACTTTTATTCTTAAATATCATACAATATGCAAATACTGTGATGTGGGTGTCTGGTTGCATTTTTACCAGCTTTGAAGTCTCCACAGAAGAAGTCTTGAATAATTCTGAGAACAATAAGAGACATTCTGTATTGCATGTTTGACCAGCCTCAGAAATGCAAGCTGTTGGCTAAAAGCTTTAAATATGAAAACAGTCAGCTGTCTGCTCTTTTCTGTGTCTCGTTAAGGTCTAAGCTGTTAAATTGGGAAGTGGGGAGGAAACAGTCAACTAAGGCACAGTTGAAACCCTTCAAAGAACCTCTGGATTTGCTGTCGGGTAGTATCTGAGGCCATGATTTTCACACCTAACATGTTTTATTAGCTATTCTGAGTTTGTGTGTTAATAAAACCATTGAGCTAGGTTTATACCAAGTGGATAACCACTTTTTTAGAGCCCCTAATGGTTCTACATAGATTAATTATATGCTGATGTAATTTTTTTTTTCCCCTAGTCCATCGTTGCTGCTAATATGTCGATATGTCCTGGATGTATTAGCTGTATCCATAATTAAATTTAGCAGTATTTCCAGTAGTTAAATGCTAATGATGAGGTTCACTGATTGTTCTTCTGGTTTTGATTCTTCTGAATAAAATTGATGAGGCTGACAGAGACAAGCCTAGTCCTGTAAATCTTGGGGAATTAGGTGAACAGTAGCCAGCGAGGCTGGCTGTGCAGGGAAATCTGCACAGTTTGGTTCCTCAGTTCTGATAACTAGTTGTCTTGTTGTCACAGTAGTGTTGTAATATGTTCTTCTAAGTGCTGTACAAATATATATTGTCCATTTAGCAAAAGATAGTCCCAATCTAGTCACCATTAATTTCTTGCAAGTATTCAGGGGACTGGGGGCCAAACATGCCGGAAGAAAATAAAGTGGTCCCTGTTAGTTAAAAATTAGGTAAGGTACAGGAATAAGCTCCCAGGTTTTCACGGAGTCTTGAAGGGTTCTACACTAAGACCTGTGTTATTGCAGCATTCATGATTTGTCTAGAAAGGCGGTGAATGATGAAATTTGACTTTGGTGGAAAAGACGATGGCTAACAGAAGAGCTACAGAAGGACAAGGTGTATAAGGGTGAAGTGTATGGGTGATAAAATGGCAGGTGAAATTCAGTATAGATAAATGGAGGGTAACGCACGGCAAAAGCATCTTTGACTTATGCAGTGATGGGCTCTGAGCTGATCGTGATCACTGAGGAATGCAATTTTGAGACTATAATAGATAATTCCATAAAACCGTCAGCCCAGTGCGTAGTGTCATGGACAAGAAAACAAATCGATTGCCTCAATTTGAGTTGTATCATTCTGCACTCTTTTAAAATGTGGCATCATTCTGCAGCTCCCCATCTGTGGTGCAGACAACATCTTGAAAACGTTGTTCAGGTCTGGTTGTGGTTTGGTTTTTGTTTTGTTTTGGTTTTATTTTTAAGGCAAAGCTTTAGGAAACACATAAGAAATTACAGTTCCCATACAACTATTTATAATGGCCCATTTGATGTGAGAGGGCTTAGGTTTTGGGTTTGGTTTTGGTTGGTTGGTTTAGTTTTTAAATACTGTGGCACCCTGAGAGAAATGTGGGGTAGCTTTCATCTTACAACTTGTTCCAGATACTGTGTCTCCTTGTAAGATTTTTAAGTAAATACAAGCTCCATTATCATAAACTCTCCATGTTGGAAATTTGGAATTTAATACTCCTTGTCCTGTGCTCCTGCAAAATGAAATTATGGAGAAAGATTGTGCAATACTTACTGAAGTCTTACTTTGCAACTTTCCTTAAGGAAGAAGAGTCAGACAATGAAGAAAATTTTATTGACCTGAATGTTCTAAAGGCACAAACATACGGATCGGTAAGTTGTTATCCATCAGTCCTCTCTTGAGAGATTTTTACATCTGTAGCAGCAATTCATTTCTGTTGGATTTAAGTGTGAAAGTCCTTATATAGTCTAAACTTGAAAAAACATTCCAACCGAAATAAATCAGCTTATTTTAAAAGAAAAATGTACATCCAGTTTCTAAACTGTTATCACTGCAAGGTTGCTGGAAACATTTGCAAGAAATTTTTGCAGACTTTTAGGGAAACATGGTATGAGTTTCTTGAATATATTTTAATTTCCCCCTCCTTGCTATTTCAGGAATGTATTATAATTTCTTATTATATACGTTTTATTCTTTTCAATTCTAAATAATGATGAGAAGATATGTTTATTTTAATTCCTAGTCTTTATGAATTCAAAGAAAGCCATTAAAGAAATCTGTTTTATCTGTAGTCTAGATCATTCTGGATATAATTTTTTTTCTGACTATGAACACTGTAAGCCATTGTAATGATTTCTAACAGTTCTCACTGTGCATAATGATGACATTTTGTATATAAACTTTGTGATTTTTACACAGGACATGAATGACTCTGCAAAGCAAGAAGAGATTTTACAGTCCACAACAGATGCAGCAGAGTGGAATCTGGAAGTGGAACGTGTGCTTCCACAGCTGAAAGTTACGGTCAGGACTGACAATAAGGTATGCGAGAATGGCTTTGCATGTGTACAGATGGTGATTAAAGTGTGATTTCAGCCAGTGTTGTTTACTTTCCATTTACAACTTTTTTTCTTTTATCATGCCAAGAACTGTGAATAATGGGCTCTCCAACGCTATCTTGTCTGAATCTTTGTCACTTACTTTTACCCTAGAAGCAATAATTTTCAGTAGGGTTTTTTTCCCAATATTATAAAAGAATAATTTTTTCTGCTACTAACAGGGTACCTTATTTCCATATATTTATTTCCATATATTTATTCAGTGGAAACTTCTTAAATCGTTAAACATTTCCAATGCATTCATACTTCTGAAAAATTATACCCTCAGCTTGGCAGCTATTAAAATATCTTCCTGGAAGAGAGCTGAGGAACTTCTTAACTTTCAATATTATATAAGAATAATTTTTTCTGCTACTAACAGGGTACCTTATTTCCATATATTTATTTCCATATATTTATTCAGTGGAAACTTCTTAAATCGTTAAACATTTCCAATGCATTCATACTTCTGAAAAATTATACCCTCAGCTTGGCAGCTATTAAAATATCTTCCTGGAAGAGAGCTGAGGAACTTCTTAACTTTCAACTGTTAAATTTGTCAGCCACATGAAAGGTTGATTGCATGGAATTCATCTTGCTGAACTTAAAATGGCAATAAAGTAGATCTGTACCTCTGATATAGTCATCATGGGCTCTGCTTATGTTTAGCAAAAAGAAGTGAGTATTTTTTCGACTGATTTTACTTACCTATCCAGATAACTACCTCAAGATGAAACTCATCATTTCTTAGAAATGAGTATTTCTCTCCATAATCTATTCCAAGGAGTCTAGAATGAGCAGCTTAGAAGTAGACATCTATCGTTGGCAAGTCAAAGTCCAAACCTAGGACCTATTCCTGGCATTGCCGTAAACATTCTTTCTAGGAGCTCGTATAGCACACACAGATCAGTGCAGTATTGAAATTGCTCATTTGTTGTGACCCAGCTAGTTGGGGTGTTGGAGCAATCTGTAGCAGTGATACAGAATTCAATGGAAGATGATTATCTTGCCCAAAATAGGCTAAGCTCTCAACTCTGTTAAATTGCTTGCCTGTCTTATGCTATACTGCATTCTTCTATGTGAAGAATTGCCTGATTTGAGCCACCTTTCTCTGATCCTCAGCAAGCCCATCTGTTATGGAGAACATCATGCTTGATTCTCACACTAAGAAATGAAAACTTATAAAGACGTACATGGAAAATTAAAGCCACTGTAAGAACTGAGGTTGATTAGCTTCCAGTTTAATGCACCATCTCTTGGCTTTAAGGAATATGTCAAAATGAACATGAAAAGAGGATTCTTCTTTTTCTAGCTTCTGTGCTATCGTGCTTTCAGAAATAACTGGAGAGAAGTGTTTGGTGTTTTCTCATTCTACAAGAAAAGCATCATGTCCTGTTTCCTACGCGGTGCATGTATACATAGTACCAGGCGAGGGTTAATGGTTTAATCAATGGCATTAGAAACTAGAACCTATTTGTAAACTCCTGGGCAGGGGTGGGACGTGTGTGTGCGGGGTGTTTGTTGTTTTTATTTAAACTCCAAAGTTTGACAAATTGTGAACAATTGTCACCAGACCAACAAAAGATCCCGAGTCTGCTGCAAACTTAAAACCCAACATACAACATAAGCACATTTTCTCTACTAGCCTTTGTTTCGTTCTGGAAGAGAATAGTGGGCAGCAGCACAATGGTAGACAGCAGGTGAACCTCATGGGCTGAATAGCTTGTTGGAGATGCTTGGCTGTGCTCTTCTGGGATAGTGAGACAGAAGCACCAGTCTTTTGGTAGTTAATGTGCATGTCGTATGCAAGGGGATAGCCTCACTTCAAATCGGTGGAACTGCCTGTGATTGAAGGATGGCACATGTTCAAGTGTGCAGCTGTTTTAAGCCAGGATTTGTTTTGTACCTGTTATACAGCCACTTATAATGCCTCATCCTCCAGGAGCCCTGGGATTGGGAATTCCTGTTGCTCAGGTGCTAAAGCCCAGCCCCGTGTGCCTGGGGGCCTGCAGGTCTCCATCCCAGACTGATGGATGCAGCTGCTGCTTCTTTCTTGTTTGCAGGTTCAGAAGCATGTATCACACAGACACACAGAGGACCCTGACGTGGCCAGCTACACAAACTGCTGTAAAGGCCCTGTCTTCAACAGCACTTGTAGGACTCCTGTAAAATATAAGTTTAGACAGCCAGGCCCCCTTCCTCCTTGTCAGCTAATTAAGATTGAAGTTCAGTAGTGAAAGCACACACTGCCTTCTCTCTAGATTCACAAGCACAGGCACATTCATGGATCCCTCAGCTATCGGCATGGTCCTTCTGTCTGTGATCCCCCTGCCTGAATGCTGGGCCCTCTTAACTGTTTCACTGCTCTTCTACTTGCCAGCTAGTCCAGCTTGATGCTTGCCAGCAAACGGGTGCACACACTCATGCGCTCATCTTAAGGGCACTCTACGTTTGTGGGTCCCCCTGAATACCAGCATATACCCTCTGCCTGCCTCATACTCAGGCCTGGATCCAGGGCCTACTACTCAATGGCTAGTTCAGTTTTAAGTCTGCTATTGAATTTTACACGTGCATAGCAGGTTTAGGGAAGATGCAAAGTTTTGCCTGTCCCTACCCCAGCAGCTGGCACCAGCAATACAGGCCGGGGACCCACAGTCTCGCTCCAGCTGCTGGCACTGAACCCTTGTCGTGGTTTAATCTCAGTTGGCAACTGAGCACCACGCAGCCGCTCGCTCACTCCCCCCCCACCCGGTGGGATGGGGGAGAGAATTGGAAGAGCACAAGTTAGAAAAAGTCGTGGGTTGAGATAAAAACAGTTTAATAATTGAAATAAAATGATAATAATAATAATATGATAATAATAATAACAACACACAAAGCAAGTGATGCACAGTACAATTGCTCACCACCCGCCGACCAATGCCCAGCCAGTCCCCG
>NW_008794082.1:130761-134594 GCF_000699145.1 Aptenodytes forsteri
GTCACATGGTATGGAATGTCCCTTTGGCCAGTTTGGCTGTGCCCCCTCCCAGCTTCTTGTGCACCTCCAGCCTTCTCAGTCGGTAGAGCATGGAAAACTAAAAAGTCCTTGGCTAGTGTAAGCACTACCTAGCAACAACTAAAACATGGGTGTGTTATCAACTTTGTTCTCATCCTAAATCCAAAACACTGTACCAGCTCCTAGGAGGGAAATTAACTCTATCCCTGCCGAAACCAGGACAACCCTTCACTTGTTTTACTTACACCGGTCCTTCCCAATAGCTGGATTTTAGGATACACGCCAGTCCTGCCTTGGTGGCTGAGACCCTCGCTTGCTCCTGTGGCTGGCACTGAGACCCCCACTCTCTCCTCCTGCAGACGCCACGGGCCTGGGACACCTGCAGTTCTGGTCTGATTCCAACTGTCGGCCCCATATGACCTCTCACCAGCAGCCGGCACTTAGTCCTTGCAGCACTCATACACGCACGCGATAGAGTGTGAGATTGCACAGAAAGATGATTAAAAAAGAATTTAATAAGAAGAGAGGACAGACTGCAGTGATCAGGCACAGGGCTCAGTCAGACAAGTGGACTGACTGCCAACAGTTTACACATGACTAGCCCCTCTTATACCCCTCTCTGTTCTCCACTTTTTTCCTCCTCGGTCCCCTTCCCCTGCACGTTGCTTCATCAGTTTGCACAGTTGCACCAACGTTCTTCCCAAATATCCAGAACCCCCAGGTTTGCATCCTTACCCAGCTGCAAGGGACAGGTTCACCTCCTTTCAAGTGATGCTTGCAGTTTCTTGATAGCCCATCAGTTAGTGTGACTGATGAGCTTTGTTTCTCGTCCTTGTCTCCCTTAGTGTTCGTCTGACAGGTCTGTGTCTCTGTAGGTTTTGCTTTTTCCCCTCCCCCTTTTCCTTATCATCCCATTTTGACAAGGTCCTCAATCAGATAAATGTACTGATACACTAATGGATAAGGGCATGTGGAGCGTGAGAATATTTGTAACTGTCCAGTTACAAATGTTACTGCCTCCATTATTTGTCGGTCAGGTTTGAGCCTCTCTGTTTTGCTTATTATCCTTTTTGACAAGGTCCTTGATCAGATAATCTTACTGAAGCAAACACCGTCACCTTCCACGTATCCTTACAGTGTTTATTTTACAAGAAAGTCTCCTAAGGTTTGATTTCAAGTGATAAAGATTTATTAACATCACTTTTCTTTTTTAACACCTGGACCAGTACAGTGCCAAAAGCTTAAAAATCTTAAAAATATTTTTTAGCATGTTCAGAAACACAATACTGAAATAGCAGTAATTCTGCAGTGCTGCTACTTTGCTTCATTTTGAACTCTCGTTCTCTCTGCAGCTGTGCTTTGGGTCTGGGAGATGTAAAAAGTTTGCATTGATAAGGAAAAATTTGTGATAAAGCTTAGGAACTGGAATTGATTTCTAAGTAAAAGATGCCTACCTATCAAGTTAAAACAGCACCTTTTCTCATCCCCCATCCCTGAGTCCATGTATGTTTCCTATGACCTAGAAGCTGCAAATAATTTTCCCCCTTCTAATTTTGTCCCACTATCAAAAACAAGTTTAGGTATTTCTGCCTCTCGTTTCTTTCTGTTCTTCTCCTGATAATAGTAAGGGCTAAGTAGAAAGGGAGGATCTGATAGTCTGGAACTGGTAGGTGTTGGGCATTTGAAGCACTTGTTTTGTCTAAGAATAAGCTGAGCTAGTGCAGCTATAATCAATATTTTCAGTATTTGTGCCCAGAGTGTTTTCTAGCAGAAATAGCTCCACAAAGATCAAACAGACTCTAAAAAGCATAGCTGCTGTGGTATCTGAGGATGTCAGTGTTTGTTTATGGTTCTGAGTGTCACATGTGACATTTAGGAGATTTATAAATTGTGTCACATTAAGCAAGTGCCTCTGGATATGAACACGGCAGTGGCCGAATGATACACGGTAATAGTGTAAAAAAGAACTGACCCTGCCTTGCGTACCAGCCTTTGTTTAGTAACCAGGGAAAGATAAAAGTTGTACTTGCCTATGTTTTACTTTGTGGCATCTTTTTTAGGATTGGAGGATTCATGTAGATCAAATGCATCAGCATAAGGATGGAATCGAATCTTCTCTGAAAGAAACTAGGGTATGTCTTGTGTGTGCAGAGTATTTCACTGATCTGTCAGCATTTTTATTTTCTCTTTTATTTCATATACATTAAGAACTAAATTGATTTTCTTAATTTTATTTGTGCTAATGCTGTAAAACTAAAAAGGGAAACATACAATAATGATGATTAGGGACAGTGGGACTTTCAAAATATCTTGTGGGAAAGAGTTGTATATGTGAGGATTAACAGGGATATTAGAGTTCATTAACATATGCATTACCATAAGTACATCCTGACTACAGAGGGCAAAATGGAGTAATACAATAATACAATCTCAAAATAAGTGCTGAGAAAAAAACCCAAAATACCATCAAATACTGTTGTTAGAGTAACTTACTGACCTTGACATTTGTAATTAATTGAGGGGGGGAAAGTGATGGAAACAGTAAAGCTTGAAATATGTGTTTTGGAGGTAGATAAACCAGAACACATTAGGTATATTTTTTTCGTTGGCTAAACACAGCATTTCTGTACTATTTTTGTCTCTCACTTGTAGGCTTCCATATCCTTTCTTAATTACAGCACCATTTTAATACTCTTTGCGTACTATCTGTATACTGTCAACCCACAGAATATGATTTTCTAGGGTTACATTGACAAACTCCATAATGAAATCGGCAGAACACTGGAAAAGATCAATAGCAGGGAAAAGTACATCAACAATCAGCTGGAGCACCTGGTTCAAGAGTACCGTTCAGCACAAGCCTTGCTGAGTGAGGTAATGCACTGATCTTTTGTTATTGCCTTCTCTAGTATTAACTTGCTCTTAAGTGAGGGTGAAGGCAAAGAAGACTCGGAGGAGTTATCTGTGAATTCTGCTGTTCGATATAAAGCAGGGGAAATGTTGATTGGCTGTCAAATTATATAGTTTTTAAGCTAAACTAGCAACTTTTAGTCAACTATTCTACAGGGGAAAGTAAATGTTTTTTGCCTGAATATTATGTAAATCTGTTGCCGATCTTGAGCAGCTAGTAAATTGCTAGTTCTGCTTTCCCTGTGAAGTTCACAAATCTGTGATGAGTGGAAAAACTACGGTCTCAGTCCAGCATTCATCTCTTATATTGATTACTTGTGCTAACGTGCAAAAAGCGCTATGATTGCTTCTTTGCTTCATTTCGTTTTTATGCCAAAATAGTGCTGTTTGAGAAGCTTTTTGATAGCCTAGTTAGGAGGCCTGTATAAGCTGCCATTTGGCTAGCTGTTGTGGTGTAACCTCAGCCGGCAACTAAGCACCACCCAGCCGCTCACTCACTCCCCTCACAGTGGGATGGGGGAGAGAATCAGAAGGGTAAAAGTGAGAAAATTCGTGGGTTGAGATCAAGACAGTTTAATAGGTAAAGCAAAAGCTGCGCACGCCAGCAAAGCAAAACAAGGCATTCATTCACCCCTTCCCATCGGCAGGCAGGTGTTCAGCCATCTCCAGGAAAGCAGGGCTCCATCACGCATAATGGTTACTTGGGAAGACAAACGCCATCACTCCAAACGTCCCCCCCTTCCTTCTTCTTCCCCCAGCTTTATATGCTGAGCATGACGTCACATGGTATGGAATATCCCTTTGGCCAGTTTGGGTCAGCTGTCCTGGCTGTGCCCCCTCCCAGCTTCTTGTGCACCTCCAGCCTTCTCAGTCGGTAGGGCATGGGAAGCTGAAAAGTCCTTGAC
>NW_008794082.1:135684-157953 GCF_000699145.1 Aptenodytes forsteri
AGAAAACTCGTGGGTTGAGATAAGAACAGTTTAATGATTGAAATATTATAATAATAATAGTAATGAAAAGGAAAACAACAACAGAGAGAGAGGGACAAAACCCAGGAAAAACAAGTGATGCAACCGCTCACCACCTGCGGCCTGCCCCCCAGCCAGTCCCCGAGCAGCAATCGCTGCACCCGGGCCAACTCCCCCCAGCTTATATACTGAGCATCTCCCAGCCAGTCCCCGAGCAGCAATCGCTGCACCCGGGCCAACTCCCCCCAGCTTATATACTGAGCATGACGTCACATGGTATGGAATATCGCTCTGGCCACTTTGGGTCAGCTGTCCCGGCTGTGCCCCCTCCCAGCTTCTTGTGCACCTCCTCGCTTGCAGAGTATGGGAAGCTGAAAAGTCCTTGACTGAGTATAAATGCTGCTTAGCAACAACTAAAACATCGGTGTGTTATTACAATATTCTCATGCTAAATTCAACACACAGCACTGTACCAGCTACTAGGAGAAAAATTAACTCCATCCCAGCCAAAACCAGGACACAGTCAAATTATCTTCATACCTAAAACTGTTTTTCTGTTGTTTTTTTTTTTTTTCTTGAAATCAGTGCTCTGACAAATTTAAAGAAAAATCCCCAGACTCCTAACTGCCTCAACATGTTGAGTGTTTCATGGCATTTCATTTACTGCCTGATTTCCAAATATTTCAACCCTTTGTCCAATTCAGAAACTATTTTTTTAATGGCTCTGTTTGGGTTTGAAAAACCCACTTTATTTATTAGACAATAAAGTGTCTGGAATAGTCACATAAAATAGATCACACTATAAGAATGTGGTCGAAATTGTAAAACAACTTTGAGATGTTTTAGAATAGAACAGAATAGTTCAGTTGGAAGGGACCTACAACGATCATCTAGTCCAACTGCAGTAGGTAATACAGCAGTTTAACGAGAGTTTTCTAGCAAAGATTTCTGAGTGTATGGATTCTGCAGAATTAGAGCTGCTTTCTATTTCGCTCTCGAAGTAAGTTTGAAAAAGAGAGTACTTTACAATAACTTCAGATTTATAATGTGTTCGTGCTTTGGAAGTTATTGACTGATTAGTAATGATGAGTATGTTACTAGTTGGCAGCCTTCAAACTATGTAGATGCAGTGGTGCATAGCTGAGATAAACTAGACACACTGGATATTACTACTGATCTGCTTTCAAGCATGCAATCAAGTCTCAGCCCACTTAGCCATACCAGTACCACTGTAGGTATGCATTAACAATGCAGTGATGTTTCATTTTTGTTACTGAAAAGGCTTACTGGAGCCTTAATGAAGGGCCATTTTTATATTATAAAATATTATATTATAAAAATACTATATTATTACCTAGTGTACCTTAGAATCATATATTTGCTTTTTCTTCATTGTCTACAAAGGCAAACTGGTTGATGGTCAGTGCTGAAATGCACTTTTATTCTTCATACATGCATTTTGCATACCCATACCGGTGCCAGTGCCAGCGGGCTTGACTGCTGCACCATCTTTTGCTGCAGTGCTGTTTCTCAGATTTCCACCATCACCTGCTGACATCCTGACACTTCCAGAAGGGCAGCTGGCATGCTCATTCGGTGAATCTTGGTCTGCGGGGGATATTGGTTCCTATCTTCCATCCAGCATCATACTGCAACATTTTACACTGTTGTTTTTATTGTTTTGGGATGCGTAGATTCTTAGTGAGCCCACGCTGTTTGGCCAACTTGTTACTCTTTTTGCTGTAATTTTAAAATATTAATGTATTTAAAGTTAAACTAAAATTTTCTTAATGTTTGAAAAAAACATTCCTCCATTTACAACAACAAAGACTGATTAGTTAATTTTTTTTAACTAATGCAGTTATTCAGCAGAGAATTTTTTTGTTTTCTTTTTTTAACTTGACATTCACCTGGTGTAATTGAGAAAAAAAAATCTATTTTAAGATTACAGAAGTATTAGAGAGAGTAAAGCAGGAAACGGAAGAGAAAGGAAGCAGTATGACCGATGGCGGTAAGTATGTTTTTGCCTCAAACCAAACACCTGTTTTCTCAGTGACAGGTACATAATTTGTCCTTTATTAAAGAAAAATAAAACAAGACCAGAATGAGTGACTTGTCTAAAATACCAATATTAAAATTTTAAAAGGTGTCTAAGAAAATCAGGAGTCTAAACCTCTTTGAAAAGGTTACGTAAGCCTGCAGAAGGTAGAGATTCCAGGATTTCCCCCTTTGGTAAATTATTTGTAAAAATCTAAAAAAATATGGGTTTTGTCTCCGCTTTGAACAGTTATCAATTCACTGGAAGAAATTCACACATTACAGGTTCAAGCCCTTTGACTCTGAAATAGTTACTGTCAGTAGCTGTTAGATTCCCTAAGGCTGGCTGGAGTCGGTGAGAAAATTCATTTCGGTGTTTTGATGTTTGGACTTTTTTAATATTTAAAACTACGTACCTATTTGAATTAGTTTGTCTCAGACTCGGGATTTGGTGGTTTGAGATTTTTCCTGATAAATGCATTCTGTTGCAAATGTATAAGGAGTACGAATGCAGAAATAAATTGATGCATGTTACAGTAGGACTAAATATGCAAGCTGTATCCATGTTTAACTGTAACCATTACAGCTAATTTACTTAAGTAGTTGTAAGTGTTCTTGTATGAATAAATTTTGTGCACCCTTGCTTCACTGTGAAGGAGCTCCTTGCGTGCCTCGCAGCACCTTTTCTGTATTATGGCATGGCCAAGGGTCAGGATAAACTCTAGAGACCAGAATTATAAGGAGCAATATGACGCAGCAGCATCCGCATCCCTAGGGTGATATTAGTGCTAAGTGAGGGATTAGAAACAAAGTATGGAGCACAAAGCATTTTAATAGCTTTTCACAAGTAAGGTGACGTCCTGCTGAAGGTGTCTTCAGTTCTCTACCAAACCCCAAGTCAGCTATTGGGATGAAGCTTTCAGCTGAGCAAAACACATCATTGACAAACCTATCTTAATGTTGATGCACATCTTTATGCAGATCTTAGATGTCAAGAAGACAGCAAAATTGTCGTCGCCTATTTCTATCTTTAAAGTGTCTTGCATATTAAAAATGATGTATCAGTACAATAAAGTCTTTAGAGTAGAACGCCCTTTTGTTCATTCAACTCTTCAATTTTAAGGAGTCAATTATAGAAAATAATGCTTTTGTGTTAAGTAGCTGACACAGAGTTGCACTGTTTATCTTTTTTTGAACAGCTCCTCTAGTGAAGATTAAACAGGCCTTAACAAAACTGAAGCAAGAAACCATTCAGATGGACATACAAATTGGTGTAATGGAACACACATTACTCCAGTCAAAGCTGAAACAAAAATCCAATATGACTAGAGATATGCATGCAACAATGATTCCAGAAGCCACAGTAGGTGCCTATTAAAATTGTTTGGAGCTGACTTGGTTTGCCCAAAACACGGTTTTCTACCATTTGCTTTTTTGTTAGTTTAGAGGTTCCTTTTTGTTGGGGGAGGGGGGCATTCATTTTTCTTTTTTGTTTTTAAGAAGATGCTTGTCATGCACTTTTAAGAAGCAACATGCACACTGTGGACTCAGCATGGAATCATGTTTAGTTTTGTGCTGTAAAGATTTACTGCAGATCCCTTCCAGATATACTAATAAATTCTTACTAATGAACATGTCTCTACTTCATTGGAGAATGTTATGTAGCGTGAAAGACTATAGAATGATACTGACAGTCTGTAATCCTGATATTCTACAGTGCTGAAAGAAAATTGCTTGCAAAGGACTTGAAATGAATTTAAAATGTCTATTATTGCCATTTATGTAGGTTTAGTATAAAGTATTTAATTGCTGATATTGAAATAATACAGCATTATCCTTTCTAAAAGGCTGGGTCAAAACTGATTTCAGTGGCAAGTAAAAGTAAATTGTCGCTTCCACTTTAAGTTTATGAATTAAGCAAAAAACTAATGTTGCAATAGCTGCAATAATATTGGCATGCTCCCAGGGCAGCCCTACACAAATTTGTGAATGGACAACCACCATATTCCTCATGATCCTTTTTTTTTTTTTTTTGTTTGGGAGTGATTCTCTAGACAGACTGGTATGGATGTTTTTTGTAATTACCTTTATTTTTACATTGCCTGTAACAGAAGCAATGGTAACAAAATCTATACAACAGACCAGAGAATGTGAAAAGTGTTGTTTGGAAATTACTTTTGGCTTTCCAATATTTTTTTTATGTGTCATCACTGTTTCAGAGTCACTTTATATTAGCATTGGGTCAAATGCTGCTTTCATTTATAGAATATAGTAAAGCCCTGTGGACATCATTTGGATTATTCTTGTTTTCTCTTCTTGTGTCAGAACACCTAATTTTGATCTCTGTTAAGGAAAAATGTTGACAAATCTAGCTGTGTAATATGGAATGAGAAGAAAAATGTAGGAGGAAGGGGTTGGAAATGTAACGGCAACAGAGAGCTCCCTTTGTCTCAGTAAATGTGTAGGTAGGGAGTGATTCTAGACGTTATAGGTAATGAAGGAGCATGGAACAAAGACATAGCCTTATTAAAGTACTAGTACATCCTTTTGGTTACCATTGTTCATAAGCCATGGACAATATTAGTACAATTCCAGTGATATTAAAATCCTCCCCTAACTTCTGTAGGCAATTCCATTCATCTTACAATTAATTTCTCTCACTTAAAGGTGAGCAGTATTCTGTAGAATCAGTGGATCAGTTCTGTGTCTGAAAGTCAAGACGCTTGACACAGTCAGCACCATGAGCCAGTTTCTTAACTTTGTTGTGCTTCAGTACTTCATTTGCCAAAAAGAAAGAGCCCTAAACCCATCAGATTTTAATATGTGAAAAGCTATATGCAAATGCCAACTATTAGAATTTACCTGTGCAAGCAACTGCTGAAAATCTCTGTGAATCACACTGGAAATCAGTTTCCAACTTCTTTTGCTGCCTACCTATATCCTCCCACATTCAGCTTAAATTAGAAAAGTTATTATTCATGTTCCCTTTGTTAGGTGGTGTTGCTACTGCATGTTTACTTTAACAGTGGGTTTACTTCAACTTAAGATAAAAGCAATCCCCTTCTGCATTGCCTGCAAAGCAGCTCACTGATGCTTTCGGATTGCAAATGTTGTGCTGTGTAAATGCTGTTTATGTAAATACTTTCCCCCCAAAACCTCCTCTTTCATGCTAATACAACAAACAAAATTAATCAAAAACCTTCCCTTATGAATCCAGCCTCTTATTCTATTAGAAGTGACTCTGTTGAGACAAGCATGGTCAAAAACCCTATAATGTGGTTGAAAAACCTCCAGAAGAAAAGTTAGCCTTCTTTATGCTAAAGTAATTCTAAAATAGTGTGCTAATTATATGTAATTAGTCTACATTATTTTTCATGGTACTGTCTGAAACTGCATTAATCTAAGCAGGACACTTCTGTTGTTGTCTCAAGAGTGATATGTGGCCCTTAATTGTCATCTGACAAAGAATGGCATTTGCCCATTTAGACAGTAAAACCACTTGACCCTGCTTTGAAAGCAGCCTTACTGATCCAGCAAGTGGCTACACCACCTTCTTTAAAAGCATGAGGAGAGCAGTAAGGCCTGTCACAAGCAGCCTGAAAGGCTGTTCTAAAAAAGCAATTATCTGTGTAATTATTCCACTGCTGGATCAATGCAGGAAGCAGAAGCCACATTAAAATTAAATCACTTGATTCACATCAGTTCATACATTGCTCATTATCTAATGCAATGTCAGAACTGAAGACCAACAAAACGAAGGTGCCCCTAAGTTAGTAGGATGCATGTGAGGCTGTGCTGTGCTATAAAACAGTCTCTCTTCCGAAGAATACTTGGGGCAGAAGGCCTATTCGTAAGAGTTAACTTTTATGTACAGCTCTCTTCTTCCAAGGGCCTTCACCGTTTTCACTCCTCTGAAATACACCAGCATGGAGGCACGGTGTCACTGTTACATGTCATATAGAAGCCAAATAGAAGCTAGCTGTAGACAGATCCGGAAGTAGCGCAGAGGGATAAACAAGGAGTTTCATTTGCTGAATCTGGTCAGAGAAGCCATGGGTTTTGTCCTTGCCGTGAGGACTGCAAATAGTTGTCTCATATGTGGCCCCAGGGAGAGCTGAGACTTGGCTCTTGGAAACGTGTGGCTGAGGAAGGCTCATCGGTAGCCAGCTCACTCTCCTGCCTGTACTCCCCAAAGCTCCAGAAAAGGAACACTTTTTATTTATGTATTTATTTATGTATTACTTCTTAGGGTTATGCACCTCTGAAATCCCTCTGAACCTCGTAATAGGACTCAATGTCTTATTTCCCTGGGCTATCTTACCTCTAGGCTAGGATGTAATGGATGCAAGTGCCCTGCTAGGAACTGGAAGTAGCTTTAGTGCTCGCTGCTGTATTAGAGGTGCTGTTTACGTGCCATTTAGGATGTTTGAGAGTGATGTTATATTTATTAAAATAAGAGGGTAATGCATGTAATTTTCCAATCCCCATTCTCTTCTAATGTCAGCAGACAACATGATTTGCTGAATATTATGTGCTGTGCTGGTAAAAAGTGCAAAGTAAGGGTTGATTTTTATCTCTTAATCCAGTTCTCGCATAGAGAACCTTCTGTGGAGTTAATGACTTAATATTGAAATTGCAAGAGTTTAATAGGGGCTTTCAATCATATGCCAAGAATTCAGTATTTCGGTAATGACACAAGTTAATCATTTGAACTTGCATCAGTGAGTGTTGTGCAGGAAGGTGAACCAGAAGTTTACATGAATTTAAGAAACCACTAACTGTTACAAACAACTCCAAGATCCGGTCAAAATATTCTCACTCTTTTCTGCTGATGGCATTAAAGGCCTTCCCCTCTTCCCCCACCTGAAAGAGAAGAACTTCAGGGAAAATTCTTTCCTGAAAAGGAAAACAAATGCCACCTACTATTAAACATTGCCACTTTTTTTGGAGTATAGCTCTGCTGTGCACTATGACATACAAAAAAATCACTGTATTGCTAATTGTAAGTTACAGTAAGAGCAATTAAGTCATCTCTGCATGACCTATAAAAAAGACTAGGCATAAATGAAGAGCCTGTATGTGAAATTTCCAGCTTCTGAGCTCTTTGAATTTTTCATCTAAATTTTGCAGCCTGGGCTTCTCTCCAAGTTTGACAAATGTTAATTAAAAAAAGAAGAAATTAATGTGATGCTGTTTCTGTTCACGCTGGCTCTCAGCCCACTCCCTGAATGTCGATGCTGCAGCGTGCCTCCACAAGGCAGCTGCATGTGCATACACGCACGCAGTGCGCGTACTCCTGCCTGTCATTTGGCCGAAACTAGCAGTAGACTTCGGCAGCATGACAACGTGCCTGTGAATACCCTGTCCCAGTTCCCACAGCATCACTGCTTTCCACTTTCACCTTGATATATCAATGTTCTAGGAAGTGGCTGGGTGCTTTCTGACAAAGGCTTGAAATAAAACTTGGGAAATGCCTGGCCTATGACATCAGTGCCTGTGAGCTTAAGTAAACAGGGGATATGAGCACCAGCTTTTCTGCATTAATACCGTTCATAGGTGGGGAGTTTCCACAGGAGGCTCCGAGATTGCAGAAGTTACTTTTGTCTGCCATTTCCTCCTCTCAATGTATTTCTCCCTTCAGCAAACACCATTACCAGGGCTTTCTCAGGTATTAGCCAATACTTAGCTATTGCTCCAGGGCTTGGTGTTGGTGGAAATGTCTGTCTTTCAGCCTCCTAGTAACAGCCCTACCATTTTGCAAACAATTATTCCCAGCCAAAACCAGCACAACAGCTTATTCTTCTGTGATGATGTTTCCCTCCAAATGCTCACTGGTATGCTCCCTCCAAACTGCTCACTGGTATGAGCAGCATTGAGAGCTTTTTATTGAGAGTAAGTTACAATTTGAATGATGCTACTCTTTCACTTACTGGCTAGTTTCACTCTGTTCTTTGTCGTTCCTGGTCTTCAGTAATGAAGAGTGGTTGTATCTCAGTACTCCATTCCAGAAGGGGCTGAGACATGCAAGTCACTCGTATGTCTTAGCTACCTGTTGTAAAAATCAACGAAGATGAATATTTTAAGGTCAGAAGTACAGAATAATTATTTCTAATAATATTCCTCTTGATGACTCACTAATTGCAATTGTTCATTCAAAATATTTCCTGTTTCTGTGGCTTTCAAAGGATGGCAATACTTCAAATGACATCTTAGTCTTATTCAGCAGTAACATGAAGAATTAAACTGTGGATTGTAGGCATCCCCTGGACCAAAAGTTTCCCATCCCTCCTCTAGTTTTAGGGCTGAAGTTTCTCACTGTATCTTGGGAGGTGAGCTCTTGTAAGGTTTTTGAGAGTTCTCTCTACCCTTCTCTCAGCCTTGCTGGTCCATGAGCATGTTACCTCCTTTCAAAGAATCAATTTGGGAAAGAATACAAGCCAGTAGTCAGACCAAGGGAGACAGGCCGTTTGTGAAATTTTGCTGGAAACTACTGCCAAAAAATGGTGCAGAGGGTTTCAAGAGGTTTGACAGCATCTGTTGATCATTGTTTCCTTTGTTATAGGAAGTGCTCAAGTTCCCAGTATGATGGCAGGAGGGATTTCTGCCAAGTTTGACAAATGCTATCAAACAACAGTAAAAACAATGAAAACTCTGTGATATTAAGAGTGCCATTCACTAATTTTGTACTAATCTGTCTAGCAGCCATTTCATTACAGCCTTCTGTAGCGTGCCCATATTGTGAGCTCAGGTAAAACATACTTGGAGTTTTTCACCATCTTCAGCTGTATCATACTGGCAATAAACAATAAAAAATATTGTTCTGAGAAGACTTTGTTCCTGGGGCAGAAAGGTATCCTCTAGGTGTGGCAGGTTTGAAGAGGGTTTTTTGCTATAAGTACTCCAGTACTCTGACATTTCTGTTCGAATAAGAATGTACTTAATACTATGTTTGGGTTTGTGAGATCTCTATTGAAAAACAGAATTGCAGGTAACTGTGTTAGAGAAGATAAACAATTGAAAGTCAGTTAGATTTTCTCTCAGTTGTGAATAGGATTGATATACAGGTAACAGATTCAAATGGCTAGAATGAAAAAGCTTCCTTGAAAAAGCTCTTCCATATTATCTTTGCTTAAATATAGAAAACATGCCTTCACTTAGTTATATTCCCTTCTTTGCTTCTAGTTAATCCTCATCCCTCTCAAGTGCACAGCTGTTGTGGTTTAACCCCAGCCAGCAACTGAGCACCACACAGCCACTCGCCCACTCTCCCCCGCCGCCAGTGGGATGGGGGACAGAATCAGAAGAGTAAAAGTGAGAAAACTCGTGGGTTGAGATCAAGACAGTTTAATAGGTAAAGCAAAAGCTGCACGCGCAAGCAAAGCAAAACAAAGAATTCATTCACCCCTTCCCATCGGCAGGCAGGTGTTCAGCCATCTCCAGGAAAGCTGTGTTTCCCCCCACCCCCCACCCGCCCCCCCCCCAGCCACTCGCTCACTCCCCCCTCCGGTGGGATGGGGGAGAATTGGAAGAGTAAAAGTGAGAAAACTCGTGGGTTGAGATCAAGACAGTTTAATAGGTAAAACAAAAGCTGCACGCGCAAGCAAAGCAAAACAAAGAATTCATTCACCCCTTCCCATCGGCAGGCAGGTGTTCAGCCATCTCCAGGAAAGCAGGGCTCCATCACGCGTAACGGTGACTTGGGAAGACAAACGCCATCACTCCGAACGTCCCCCCCTTCATTCTTCTTCCCCCAGCTTTATATGCTGAGCATGACATCATATGGAGTGGAATTATCCCTGTGGTCAGTTGGGGTCAGCTGTCCCGGCTGTGTCCCCTCCCAACTTCTTGCGCACCCCCAGCCTGCTCGCTGGTGGGGTGGGGTGAGGAGCAGAAAAGGCCTTGGCTCTGTGTCAGCACTGCTCAGCAACAACAAAAACACCCCTGTGTTATCAACGCTGTTTCCAGCACAAATCCAAAACACAGCCCCATACCAGCTACGGTGAAGAAAATTAACTCCATCCCAGCCAAAACCAGCACAACAGCTTATTCTTCTGTGATGATGTTTCCCTCCAAATACTTGAAAGTTTGACAACATGACCTGAATATAACTGATGCAGTCAGTTTGTCTGCGCTTCTGCTTACCTGGGTGGAAACTATCTGGTGTGTCTCTGTAGAGTGCCATATGTAAGCAGCCACTGCCGGGAGGCCTGCTGACATCAATTCAGTGTGGGTCTCAAGAGATCGGAAGCAGGAAGCTGGCTCCACCTATCCTGTCATACAAACCTTAGCTTCTCTGCAGAGTATTTAAGAAAACCCTGTAGGAGACTGTAGAAGGCCGGGCAGACTGAATTTGCTATTACAGCTACATACAGAAGGAAGGCAAACACCATGGTGCTTGTCACCCTTCTGCTAAGAGCAGCTAATCAAAAACTCAGTGTCTCATTGATTGCTCTAATCAGGGGGAGGAGAAAGTGGTGATGAAACCAGGTGGTAACTTCTGCATCCAGAATGAATCAAACAAAAAGCAGAAAACAAAACACACAATCTGCTCACAAATTCAAGTCTTCTCCTGGTAGACTTGATCTCTCGGCTTGTTCTTGGGGTCAGGCTAAATATTCTTCTGAGTCAGGATTAGCTTTCCTACCTCACCTGGTTTTTTTCAGATTTTCACCACCTCTCTCTTCATATGCTGTAACCTTTATGCCTAAAGCCTCAGAACTCTGGATGGATCTGCTTATCTCTTTGTCTGGAGGAGAGACATCTTTGTGTTGCAGCTTTCAAAACCCCTTATATTTCAACCACTTGCTTCTGCAAAGAAACTTCCTTCTTATCCGCATCTTCAAGAGCTGTATTGATACCCAGAGTTTCAAAGTAGCTTAACTTGACCTTTATCAGCACAAGGTTTGGCTAGGAGGAGGGAACCTTTCATTTGTTGTGAAAAAAAAAAAACGTTCTGTCCAGGGGTGGAAGAAAAGGAAAAACGCGAGAAGATACGGCCACAGGATGTAGCCTTTAGAAAGCTATAATGTTCCCTGTGGGACCCAGATTTTTATCCTGTGGCCACATATTGTGGGGTGTCTCCAAACACCCGAATTTGCCATTCCTGATTTTAGCAGTGACCCCAACGTAAAGCTTCAAGAATATAGCAATGAACAGGACCCATAGCATACAGAAAGATTTCTCACTGCGCAACAGTCAACTAAGTCTGCATCTGAGAAGAAACATGGCATTTATTTTTCAGTTACTCGGAACACAAAATACCAGTTTATCAGTGAGGGACCTTCTGACAAGCACAAGATAGAGCTTTGCTGTGATGCAGAAAATGCAACAACAGTAAAGGGCTATGAAGTCTTTTTATGACACTCCATTTTATATTTCATCCCAGAGAATGCTGATACCTCCTTTTCACTGTGTGCTAGTTCCATTATACAGATCCTGATCTTTAAACCATGCTTTGGCAAATGTATCCTTTGTGGCACTTCTGTGATCAATTATGCTTTACTCAGTGCCATAATTGTTTACAACATGCCACAGTCTTCCACTGGGTGAAAACACATTTATTACAGACAATGGTGCCAGTGCCGATCTGTTCTTATTGGCCATTTGAAAACAAAAGCCAGACAAAAAGGCATCTGTTTTCAGCGGCTGGTCAGGTTAGTACTGGAAGTCACTTCTTGGTGCTTTTCACCCTGTGTTGGATACAGCTGCCAGTGCTCTGGGTCCCCTTTCATTCAGGACCGCCTCGCTAGAAGTGTCGTGGTGGACTCGGTTTGGGGCTAATTCTAGCACTGACCTCGCCTTTCACAAGCTGTGCAGGCAAGTTTTCACACTGAGCCATTAGAGCCCTGCAAATGGTTTATACAGTTAAAATAGCCAAGAGTGTCAAAATGAGTCATATTTTTCAAGTGACAATCACTATTTCGAGTGACTGTTTTGCATTACACTTACCAGGACACCCAGGAACCAACGGTGTTTAAGCTTTCCTGCTGATCTCCATTCCCACCTCATGACCAGCTAGGGCAGTTATTTCACTCATATTGCTGAGCTGCACCTTGCTCTTCCCCAGAAATCATATTCCTGGGCGTACATCTCACCCTGTCAGGAGGAAGTGACTGCGGTTTTCTACGAAAAGTTGCTTCAAGCAAAGAAGGGCATTGTGCTCAGTCGCCAGCCTGAATCGCAGACCGCATACCCGGTGCCTCTGCCTTGGAGAGAGCTGAAAACGGAACCGAGACCTTGTGGGCATCTGCAACAGTACCAGCGTGCAGAGTGAAGAAAGGCAAGGTTAAGAACATTGTCATCGTGGTCACTCCCATGGAAGACGGACTTAGAGGACAAAAGCTGGTGAACACGAGGAAACAGTTGGATGTGCCCATGCAGAGAAACAATCCCAGAAAAGAAACAGGAAGGCTGCAGCATGGGAAAAGTCATCAGCTGGATGAGGCTGTTTCTGTGATGTAAAGGGGCAGAAGGTAGCTGCAATCGCATAGGAAGCCAGCAAGGAAGCAAAAGCACTGGAGCAAGTATATTTGCTGTGAGAGTGAACAGCAAGAGAAAAGCACAGTCGACAGGAAAAAGGAGCAGCTCGCTTAAAGGAAGAGGGAAAAAGAGGCATTGAGGGTGGGGAGAACAGACTGGTATGAAATTAGAGTTCACTACAGCCTTAACATAAGCTAACATACGTCACTGTTGGTTCCCCCCAGCATGCGTGCACACATGAACACCCCAAACAAACAAACCAACCAACCTTATGTTTACCAGAACTACCTTTGGTGTCCAAAAGCCACAAGAAGAAATCAAAGGAAATAAGGAGAGGTGAAAAAACAGGGGGAAGTCAAAAGGTTAGGTGAGGACGGAGGCTAAGTGACTTCAGAAACAGATACACAAGCAAAGGAAATTATAAACGGAACGAGAAGAGGAGGGGGGAGGAGGAAGGCAGAGCCCAGTATGCTGAATACGCTGAAATAACGCTGGGTTTCGCATAGACCTCCTTTGTTAGCAGCTCTTCCAGTTCTGGTCTCTGAATAGCTGGAGCTGTTCCAGCTGTTATGCAAGGAGATATTACATTATCTGCTGCAGCCACAAAGAAACAGTTAAGCACAGTGTAAACTGTTGCAGGAGTACAAGCAAGACCCCACTTGTAACGGCTACAAGTCCATAAAATTGTCCTTGTTTGGCTACTACCTTGAGGAGAAAGGGTAAAAAAATTCTTGCAGTAACGCTTTCCAGGGCTTTTTTTTTCTCCCTCTTTGGAGATAACAGCGGATAAATGCAGTTCATTTGGTAGATAAACAGGATTTCATTCTTGAGTGTTGTATGTCCAGTATAATTTTTACAAGCAATAGGGAAATTTCAAAAAAAACTAAAGCCATTTTAGTTTTTTCAGTTCACCAGTGGTAACTCCAGTGGACTTCCTGTTGAACATTTCCTTTTTTTTTTTACTGTTTGCAAGTTCAGATTTGGTGTCAAAGGGCAGAACCCACAATTATCACTTCAGGCAGGTTTAAAGGCAGTTATATTTAAATAAAATTTAGTTGGGAAAACATCCATTGGAGGCCTGCTCCTTGAGGAGAGCCATAAACTAAAGTTGCTACATATAACTCAGAAAATAACTTCTTCCTTGCTTCTTCTTTGTCCCTACTGCAAACTGAAGACTTGTGATGACAAGGTAGTTGAAAATACTCCTGTGTAACCAAAATCAGGTGGAAAAATGCCCACATGATGAGGCCAAAATGCTTTACTTGAAACAAGCCAGTTGCAGAGTTTGAGCTAGGGTTCAGCTGGAGTGCTGCCTGTGTCCCTGGCATCCTGCCACAGACCAGCCGTATGTCTCCATGCCCTGGGCCTGGGCCTGGGCCAGGGCCAGTCTGCCTGGGAAGACTCCTGGCTCCGCGGAGGTCCACCAAGCTGGAGATGGCAATGCCTCGTGGACTGCCTACACTGGCTCCGAAAGCCTCGTAAGTCCCAGCTTTAACAGCTGCTCGGCTGTACAGGTAGGCGTTGGGATGAAGCCTCTCTGGAGACGCAGCACTCTGTCGGCAGTCACGGTGGGAAAGAACGAACATACAGCCCTGGGACTTTGGCTTTACTGCTAGCTTAAGCTGATCTAACAAGAAGCTCCTGTGGGTAGGTTCAGTTGCCCATTTTGTTTCCTCATCTGCACCTTTCTGCCACTTCCCCTGCACGAGTTGCCAACGTACAGCAGTGTGATGAGCTGGAACAGCTCACAGATCAGCCTGAAAATTAATCCTGTAGGAGCCCCCTCTGCCCGCCCACCCCACGCAGTCGGCTCAGCAGCCCCTTGGGAAGACACAGAATGGGAAACAGGAAGGCACAGGTGAGTTTTCTGCTGGCAATCCACAATTAAACCAGCTTCAGCTGGTGGTCCAGCAGCAGCCTACAAGGCCAGAATCTGTGACTCCCCGTTAGCCATTAATGGCTCCTACCAGTACTGGAGAGTTTCACCAAGCAGGTAGGCCAACAGTACGTAATAATTAAAACCAAAATACTCTTCTAATTGTTCCAGTACTTAGTGTTTCTTACATTTGAATTTGATCTTGAGAAGCGCTGTCAGAGAAACAATTAAACGATCCCACCTCCACCTCACAAAAGCTTTTAATTTCAAGAGAGAATAGATTCCTTGCCCCCCACCCCCTGCCGGACTCTCTTGAATATAATTTCGAGAAAGACCTTCATGGCTAAATTAAACATTGGACAAGAGAATGGCAGAATACCAGCCACTTTATCTCATAATATTGTAACAATAAAGATCTCATATAGTATTATTACCCTTTTATACTCATTCTGGCCTTTTCCCTGTTCTCTCAGAACATCTCCTTTGTCATTGATTGATTTTATTCTTAATAATAGCATTACCCTGAAACACAGACTAGACTGAGGCTCATGCACATAACCATAGAAGAAGACAGAGCAATCACATTCACCCACGATGCTTTTCAGTGTAGTATCTGTTGTCTTCAGTGGAAGTTCCACCTCCTCTCTCCATTGTGGGCTCTAATATAGGCAGAAACCAGGAGCTCAGGGAGTCTGAGCTAAAAAAGGCTGGATGCTGAGGAAGCAAGAAAGTAAGAACTATCGCATACGTTTGCCCTCTTCCCCAGGCATCCACGTCTGGGCACTGTCATTACAGGACACAGGGCTAAGCTGCTCTTAGGGCAGACCCAGCACAGCCAGTTTCATATATTATACAGCACCTGAATTTGGCTCTGGGAAGTGGTAAGAATTAAAACCTGAATCTCATGGAATCTGTGCCATCAGCTGAAGCTTTGTGATTAGCAAATTACACACCATCACAAATCATATCGCGCATTCACTGGGGAAACATTCCTCAATCAGTTCCGTCACCCTGTTCAAGCAGCTTTATGCGCTATTCATAATGCTGTATAGAAATGGCATACATGACATTACATGCACATAAAAATTCCTCTAAAAAATGAAACACTTGCTAATCTTGTGGGGACATTGTGCTAAAAGTGGTGTATCCATCAAAAGAGAACCAAATTCCATTTCATGCAAGCTCATCAAGAAAACATACACAATATGCAACCATTTCACAGCTGCCAAAAGAGATCAGCCTAATTTCTTTTTTTAGCTAGGAGGAGAAATCTAACCAGGCAAAGCTGTTGGGAGCCGAGAAGACTATTTAAAAAAAAAAAAAAAAAAGAAAAGAAAGGTAGAAACCATCCACAATTCCACAATTTCATCCAAAGGCAGAAGAATTTGTCAGTGAAATGCATGCACTGGGCCAAGTGAAGTAGTGGTGACATTAATGTGGCTGCACGTGAGGCATGTCAATTAGTGAATTTGTTAGAGGGTTGTTTGTAATCCTGGGAACTAGAGCTACAGAAAACATTTTGTGCAGTTCTGTTTCTGGTATTCCTCTGTCCTTATCTCTCCCATCCTCCCCCGCCTCTGTCCCCTTCTCAGCCCTCCCCCATACAACAACTGGTTGCATGCTAACAATATTTCTCTTTGTGCCGATGCAAATGCCGTTAGATCCAAGCATATCCCACGGAACTTGAGGTTATCATCTGTTCGCATGTACTGGGTAGTCAACAACTTCCACGGGACAACCATTCTCCTCACCTGGCTTTCATTTTCTTAAAAATATCCCAGGAATGGTTATGAATTGTTTAAACATTTTAAATTAGTACCAAGAGAAGCCCTACCACTCACCTCCCCAGCCGCCCCCAACCTGTGTGCCATGAGAAACCCATTCAGCCCAAAGAGAGGCCAGATGTTAAAATCTCTTGGAAAAACTTAGTATTGGGACTGTGGGCAGGGTGGCTGGATTATTCTGCCCCACTGGAGAATGAGAGCCACCGTAGCTGCCCTATACGTAGCAGCTAAACCAAGACAGAGGGAGGACAAGGGCTACACAGTCCTTGCCCCGGCTCCGCTAGGAAGCGGAGTGGAGAGGGTGCAGGCTCCTCCCAGGGATGGCATGTGAGCTGTCACACAAAAGATGGCTCCAGGAGACTTGGTGCCTCGGAGATACACCTAGGAATCAAAAGTCTTCTGCTCTCTGGGAGAGGGCAATTAATGGCTTACTCCAGGAATAAGTGACTCCAGGAATAAGTGATCCACATCCGGCTTTGGATCCCAGTGCAAGTAGCCCTTATAGACACTATGGGGATATGCTTACATTTTTCTGTCAGTGGTGCAGTCACTCTTCAGGCCCACATAGCTTCCAGTCACTGAATTAACCTCTTGGGACCTCGGTCACTGGCTCTGAACGGGGTGGTATGTCCCTAGCTAGGTATTCCTCAGATGAAAGAAGTGGTATTATTACAATTACTACAGTACCATCCTGCTGCAAATGGACTGCTTGTGCTTGGTTACCTACCACAGATTTAATCTGTCAGCATAACAGTCTTCTCTGTGTGTTTTCACAGCCTGGCTCTTCAGAGGAAGGCCCTTTGTTCCCAACTAGGATGATAAATGGGGTTTAGCTTTATTTTCTCAGAGGGAAGCTTATATGATTGTGCTGTCTGTCATCTGTCTATGCCGATAAGTTTTTAACTGCCACAGCCAATTACAATTATTTCCAAAGAAAAAAATCGCTAGAGGCAGACAGCTCCATGATAATTATATTTCTATGGATTTTGTGAAAGACAGCAGCAGACTTGGTTGGGGCTAGAGAGGAGGGAGAGGACAGAGCGCAAGACCACACCGAGAGCGTGCCATGTCAAGGAAACCTGGGAGGCCTCAGCTGATCCTCAACCTGTCCTGGCCAAAGGCAGCCAGTCAGTCTGCAGGCGCCAGAGAGTCAGTCAGCATGGGTGTCTCTCCAAACGGCTCACAAGACGTACCGCCTCTTGCCTGTGGGTATTATTTCGTAGGGGACATCACGGCAGCTGCAGCTGCCGCAGTGCAGGGGGGGAGCAGGCACAGACCTTCTTTCTGCCGGCTGTGATGGAGGGAAAAGATTTTGTTGTTTTGATGGAGGCAGTGGCACTATTTTCCCCGGGGCCCATACTTGCAGGTTGCAAAACTTGGATGGTGGCTGGGCTGGGCTGGTAGGTGCCTCCAGGGAGGACGGATTGGCTAAGTGCAAGGCGTGGTTAGAATATGCTCCATACTATAACTAACTGAACATAATACGTGCATTGCTAACAAATACTTGTAACGTGGGGGACAATGTGTTCTCTGTGCTCAGAGACCTGCCAATACGCTAACGAAAGCTGCTCAGGCCAGGTTTGTAAATATATTTAGGTGACTGAGCCAAGATATTTGAGAGCCTAATTCTCTCTGACATCAAAAGGGATTCTGACTTACACTGCATGGGAAGTCGTATCTTTACACAGCTTTAAAGCTATGAACCTTTCTTCTTAAATATTTTAGAAGAATTGACCCTCTCTCTGAGTGAATCTTGGCTGAAATGAGAGGTTTATGGAACTGCCCTCGAGAACCGAGTAGAAAGTTATGGGTTTTGCTTGACTGAACCATTCCCTGGAATCAAACATATTGTTTCACCATTACAGAACTTTCTTGGAAGGGGGAAAATGCCTAGGGTGAAAGCAGATCACCATCTTCACCACCTAAATACCATAACATATTTCTATAAGCTTGTTGATGGTCTGATCCAGTTCTCCAGGAGTCTCATTTAAGTGGAGGGCAGCTGCAGATAACACCCAAGAGAGTTGCTCTACCTAGCTGTCTCGGGCAGCGGCCTGGAAGTGGTGACCTCAGCTGCAAATCTTCTCACCGAGTTCAGGAGCCCTCATGGCAGGAGAGTGTTTCACAGGCTGAGTTTTCAGTGGCCACTAAGTCACTAAAGGGATAAGCTGCGTCACGATTCCCAGCAGCTACAGCAGTAGGTGAACAGAGTGCAAAATAAAAATGGAAATGCAAAAAAAATGCATTCAAATACAGAACATGAGTAGAAAGAGAGTAATTGAGGAAGGGGAGGGAGGAGCGTGAAAGAAGCACTGTTTTCCTAAAATAGTTTTGAAATGGAGGAAAAATGACTGCATGTCAGCCCTATCAAACAACTCTGAAAGGTTAGCACTTTTTCCCAGCATTGCTTTATTTTTGACTAGGTCTCCAGCAACTATTACTCAAAGTTAATTCAGGCTTCGGTCTTTGGGAACTTTTTTAATGTGCTACTGCTTAGAAGGCCATTAATATTTATAAATGTCACTTGAATCCCATTTTTACCCTCTTGCCCAGGCAGGATCTCTCATAAGAAGAAAATATTGTTGCTTTTCTTTTCCTTTTTTTTTACTCTTTTTTTTGTTTTTTAGAACTATAGTAAGTTCAGGGTTGAGCCTGTTCTAAGAATGTCATATTCTGTAGAGCTGTGATGTACAGCTTTGGTAGCCTGCCTATGCCCCTGAGACAGGTCTGAGAGTTAGATCTTAGGCCTGGAGAAATGGATATGGAGTCTATTCTCAGCTCTGCCACTGGCTAATTATGCAACCTTAGTCAGTTCATTTAACCTCGGCATGCCTCGGTTTCCAGCTCAAAAAAAAAAAAGGGATAACAGGCTCCTTTGCGAATGCTTTGCAGCACTTGAGGGAGAACAAGGTATTACCCATCACGTTGCTGCTTTTGCTGGTTTTGGCTGGGATAGAGTTAATTTTCTTCACCGTAGCTGGTATGGGGCTGTGTTTTGGATTTGTGCTGGAAACAGCGTTGATAACACAGGGATGTTTTCGTTGTTGCTGAGCAGTGCTTACACAGAGCCAAGGCCTTTTCTGCTTCTCACCCCACCCCACCAGCGAGCAGGCTGGGGGTGCACAAGCAGTTGGGAGGGGACACAGCCGGGACAGCTGACCAAGTGGGAGTGAGTGAGTGGCTGTGTGGTGCTCAGTTGCTGGCTGGGGTCAAACCACGACACTGCTGCACTGTGACTTCTGGGTACAGATGGTTTCCGTGAGTGTTATGATATGTACGTCGAGTGAGTCCAGGAACACAGATGGAGGTCTGGCCACTGCATTTCTTGCTGAGGGAGACAGCTCTCACAGTCAGTTTGACAAATCACAGCTACAGACACCCATTTTCCCGCCAGCCATGGCAGCTGCTGCCTCCTGTTCGTTGGCTTGTGTATGTGATTCACGTCTGCCGCAGCTTCACTTTTGCTGATCACAGATAGTGATCCATAGCACTTCAAAGAGCAGTAAACCAGTGTAAAATGGCAGATCAGTGCCTAGTAGTGGTAATAAAATAGTTGCCAAATTTAAAGACCCAAAAGCATGCCCCGGAAGTCATAAATGAGGGACTCGTGCAGAGTTTTCAAAATATATGACCTATTGCTTCTGGAGCACTTGGACCCCAATATGCAAGTCAGAGATGGGTCTGTCCTTTTCACAGCTTCTGAGATGTGTTTCTGTGCAAGCTTCTAGAGCATGCATGCACTGGGTGAAGACAGACACGCAGTACCGCAGGGCAAAAAGAGATGGAAATGGTCACAGTGATGTTAGTAAAAGTGGTTAAAAGCACGCAGCTCTTCTGTTACAGCAGGGTTTGCTTTCTGTACCTGGCTGAGAAAGGAAAGCAGAACCTTTCTCTCAGGAGGAATCAGAAGCATCAGAACTGCCTTGCGCTGCACAATCCTGCTTCCTGAAACCATCAGCAAGCAGAGGCATTACAAGACAAAGTATTGCAGATGTACACACACACACACACATATATATATGTACCTCTAGCCAGATGGCACAGCTACCTCCAAAAAACACCAGGGAAACTGCATGCAGAGAGAGTTATCTTTTGGGGATTTGTGAAACCCCGTTCAGTAGTGTAGGAGACAGCACCTGACTCAGAGCAACACTCTCTCACGCCAAGACTCCTGGTTGTATGGAATTTCCCATGTGCGCTGTTTTGCTTCTAGGCTAGCGTGGGTGTGTTACGTGCTACCTTAGCAACAGCGACAAATGCGTGGTGCAGCTGTAGCCTTCTCCTCTTTGCAGCAGGAGTAGAGCATCCCCGTTTTTCCGACAGACAACGTGCTGTGCAGCTCTCCACAGAGCTGACCCTGTCCCCCAACGCCTGCCTGCGGCTCTCAACTCGCTGGCACTCCATCTGGGCACAGATGCATGAGCTACAACTGAAGCAGACATGTCTTCCCTACTACCCTCTGCTCCAGCCCATTTCTTCTGGCCTCCAGAGAACATCATCCGAATCAGTCTGGCAGGAGCAGGATCAGCTGCTTCGTGCCAGCACCCTCCATCGTTTCTGGAGTCAGATGGCTCCCACTGCTCAAGGCTTTTTACTAAACTTGAATGCTGGAGGATGTCTGAGTGCTCTATGAGTATCTGGAGAAAACAAATGCAGTAGTCAAGGCATTAGTATCCACTTAAGGAGGGCTGGGGAAGAATTTAAGAGAATAGTCTCAGGAGGCAGGGGTGGGGGAAGAACCACCCAAGCCAATATTAACATTGCAGCTAAAAAAAAAGTAAGTAAGTGTGGTAAAACCATGTGAGACATAAAAAATATGGAAATTCAGTTTCTCGCAGGATTTTGATTCTGCCCTGGTTTTCATCCTCTGTTGAACTTTGGGACTTGTAAAAACATATTTTATATATATATACACACACATAACACACATATGTGTTCCCCAAATATATTTAACCGTCCTTTTTTGAATGCTTCACCAACACATATGCCTGAGAACAAAGTATGCATTCAGGTTGCAAGTATTTATAGATCCAAAATTTTGAGACAATTCTACCTTTAAAAAAAAAAAAGTCCTAAAGAGGACTACTTCTGGAAAAAAAACAACCCAAACATTCATTGAAGCATTGCTGAAATAGTCAAACGTGTAATACTCCAGACGTAGGAAGGAAGAAAGGGAGCATTTATCCTCGCTTTTAACTGAAGGGCAACAACAGATCACTTACAAATTCTTCTGTTTTGTGCGGTCTTTAAAAACTTTCTATTTCAATTGTGTGTAGAGCGCATCAGTCTGGTAACTCACCAAACGCCAAGCGCTGTGGAGCTGGCGGTTAGCAGGAGCGGGGCTGAGGCGCCGGAGTTTCCCCCTCGCTGCTGTTCCCTTGGCGTGTGAGAGCCGGGGAGGGCATCGGGAGGGCGCGGATTTTAACTTCTGCCAGAAGCAAACGTGCCACTGTCAGAGGCGGGTTTTCCCACAGACTTTAAGGACGAGAAACCTCTCTGTCCTCCCCCCCGGATTACTTGCAAGTGCCACGTCAGGTGATTAACGAGAAAGGGAGACGGAAACCGAAAGCGCCCACCGTCCCCTCCTCCCGCCTCTCCCCGCCGCGGGGCCGCGGCCCTTCCCGCCCCCATTTCAGGCAGCCGCCGCAGAAAGGGGGCGAGGGGGGGGGGTGTTAAGCGTTGCTGGCGTGAGGGGATGCCCCCCTGAAGGGGGCTTTGACCGCGTTCAAAATCGATAAAACGATCGGGGAGTCGCTTGGGGAAGGGGAGCGGGAGCCGCCCGCTCAGCGCTTCCCCTCCTGTTGGACTCGGCACCTTCCTCTTCGCAGCCCCGTCCATGTTAGTCAGCCATTTTATTCAGCTGTTACTCAACACACAACCTTCGGCTCTGTGCATGCAGAGCAAAACAAAACAGAACATCACGACGGTCAAGCAAAACGTGCCCTGGTTATGACTTAAAAAACAAAAACCGAGCTAACCCTAACCCTAATGTTGAAGCTATTTTCGCGGGCTGTTTCGGTTTCCCCGGGAGGGGAAAGGAAGCCGGGCGGGCGGGCGGGCCGGCGAGCCCCCCGC
>NW_008794082.1:158595-199437 GCF_000699145.1 Aptenodytes forsteri
GGTGGGGGGTGGGGGGGCGGGACGTGAGGCGGCCGGTCCCGCGGGGCGAGCGGAGCGGAGCGGCACCTACCCGCCCTGCCGCCGCGGTTGCGGGGGGGAGTGCAGCTGCCTCCGCTCGGCCTGGAGGCTCGCATCGCCCCTGCCCGGAGCTCCCGGCTGGAAGCCGAGCAGCGACGGTGACAGCAGGCGTGTGTGGGACTGCGGTCTGCTTAGCTGTAGCTCGCCATCCGTTGTGGGGGGGGCTGTTCCTCCAGCCCTACGCCTTACCGCTTCCCTCATCCTCCCCGGCTTTGGGGCTGGGTTGCTTCTTGCAGAAGTTGCGGGGGAGAGGAGGGACGCCGTGACCAGCGCAAAGCTCCTCGTCTTTTTGTGCCTAGTAGCATTAGGGCAGCTTGGCTTAATGTGCTTTCTTGAAGAAATAACGATGATCAAACTGGTCGTCTGCTGTACGGTTTCTAAGGTTGACGGCAGTCCTTGATCTTAAAAAAAGTTTGGGTGTCGTGGATGTGTAAATGACATCTCGCAATCTAACTTCTTATTTTTCCGTGCCTCAAGAAGAAACTCAGTGGGGGGAGGGAGAGTTAAAAAAAATTACAGCACTTTCACTGAGGTGCAAATGCTAGATTGTTCTTCTGTCAGGAAGCAGCACATCTAAACCTGCACGTTTGAAGCTAGTATCTAAATTCATGTCTGGGTTCCTGAGTTAGCGGTAGACTGGCTTAAATGCTGGGTGCCCGAGCGTGTTTTGTAGTCAGTGAGAAATGCAAGTGTCCATCAGGTGCAACTACCAAGCTTAGCCAATTTTGACATCATGTGCAGTATTCCCGAATTTGCACTGCATATGTCATTTGAAACAACCTTTCTGTGGCAGCTTCACAACTGCATATTCTTCAGAAGCAGGCCCCCCAAACTGCTTAGTGTAAGGCTCTAAAATTGTCGCCTTTATGTGACACCTCTAAGCTGATAATCCATGAGAAAGTTTGAAGCTAGGAGCCCACCTAGTAGTCCACTGCCTGCAGGATTTGGGAACTATTGCCGAAGGGTTCTGATGACTTCCTCCTCATATCACAAGAGGAACGTCGGCTGTTGACAGTGGAAATATCATCTGTAGTAAGCAGTCAGGTTCCCTTTAGTGAGATAGCAGCCAGCAACCCCTTCTAGTAAAGCAGCCAGATTTGCAGAGGACAAAACCTGCAAATATTTGTCTGCTTCTGTCGGCGTCTGTCTGCAGCCTGCTCGTTATTTCCCCAGCACTCTGCTGGTGGAGCAGTTCACATGAGTACTTCTTCATTGGCTTCAGGCAAAATATGCCAGCTCTCGTAGACTACACAGCAGCAAACCGGTGGAATCAGTAATTTACAGCTCCCTGCCATTCCGTGCTAATACTAGCGAGAAAATCGTGATCAATTTGTTTTAATTCCTTCAAGATGGTTGTTTTTTATTCACTTTGGTAAATATTTGGGAGTACGGTTGCTTCCTTTAGTTGAAAATCACCTTTCTCAGTGGTGGAGCCAGCAGAGAATAAATTCTTCCTACAAAGTGTAAATGTGCTAGCTCTAAAGGAGGAAAAAAAAAAAAAAAAGAAAAAACACAAAACCCAACACTACCCCAAGGTAGTGTTAAAATAAAACAGATGTGAAAATTATTTCAGGGAACCACTGAAGCATTACAGCTTTTAATTGTGTGCATTTATTTTTCATTAGTGCGTATTTTGGGGTTTGGGTACAGTTTCCCTTTGCTCTGCTTTTGTTACTTTTATGTTTTGAGGTACAGTTGAAAAATGCAACATAACGAGTAAACCAGAGAATAATTATTTCTTCATTGTTAAGTGCTGTCATGCATAATGCATATTTAGTCAGTTTATTGTAGGCTTTTGATATTCAGTAGTAATCCAATGACTTGTGTGAGAATGTTTCAAGGATCAGTGCTTTTGAAATTTGATCTGAGACTTGCTTTGAAAAAAATGAGCTACTGCAAGTAGTGACACAACTTTTACTGATTCCCCCCCTTTTTTTTTTCTGCCTCCCTTTCCCCTAATTGGATTTAGTCATCAAATACATATCACAATTCTGAGCTGATTTAGACATGTGAATACCAGTAGTTCCTCAGAAGTCACTGGAGCTACTCCAGTTTGTAAGTCTGTGTGCTTACAGTATTAGGGGTTGTGGTCTTGTTTTACAGTACATATCTTTTCCTGTATTTGGTTTTATCAGGTGGACATAATCAGGCATTTTGAATGATGAATGCCACTGGGACTTTGGGGAGCAATGGCTATTAGGACAGCTATTAAACTAAGTTACAATTTTACACAAATGAGGAAAAATATGGAAAATTTAGGATTCAAAGCCTTCATATTTTGCAGTCAAGTTAGTTTAATTAACCTCTTTCTTCTGGTTCCTGGCGTGATTTAAATATTGATGGTATAATTTTTGTTATTCTCAAGAACAGATGAATGGGTCTTCATTTCAGATAAAATCTTGGCATAGGATTTAGATCTTTCTTGAAACAGTGGTCAGTCAGTACTACTGTTTTAGAACTGTGGTGCAATGTGGGAGAGAAGTGATAAAAACCAGCAGTGATAATATAATCTTGTGTGGTGGTGATTTTTCATTACCTGCATTGAATGCTATTGTTAGTAGCATTAATCACAGCGATTTATAATACAGGACATTTGTTGTTACAAATTCTCCGTTTTCAATTCTATTGTGTATACACTCAAATACTAAGTAAGTAATAATCTTATTTAATATATGGTATTGTGTGCGCCTCCTCCATCGGAAAGGAAGACAGAGAATTTGCAAGAAACAGTCTAAACCTATGGGCATTTGGCTCCACCTTCAGAGATAAGAAGGAACAAATGACAAACCTTTGTTGACTAAGCTGCCTTGCCTGCCTTCTCTCAGAAGTGTAGATTCCGCCCCCCCCCCCCCCCCCCCCTTAACGAGCTGTAAAGGATGCTTGTGTGGAGCTGATGCCTTGACCTCCGTTTTTAGATACCTGTGTGATCAGCAGCAAAAAATTGAACATCAGTGGGACAACCTGTGCTTAATGTTATGTGTGTATGCTTTGCAGAAAACAGGCCTTAATGCAGTATTTCTGCATATGGCAATTAGGGGAAGTGTCCAAGTAAGTGGCAGCCCAAAGTTTTATTACTTTTTTTTAAATTTATGATAGGTTATGTTATCTATACATTAAATGGATGTGAGAATGGCTATGTCCGCGTAGAGGGGCTGTGGTAGAATTATAATTATGCCTTTTTTCCTTCTTCTGTTACTCCCTTAAAGCATGGGTTTCTTTTTGTGGTTTCGTGGGAGAGTTTGTTTTGTTTTCCCAAGTCACATGTTGTAATTCTTTTTTTCTTTCTTCTCTTGTATATTAAATAATTCTGAATGTGTCAATTTTCATTTTCGTTATAGGTTCTGCCCAGTTGATATTTAGCGTGACAGACGTTGTTGAAAGAACTGACTGTAATAAAACTGTCATTTTACCTTGCTATGTGACTAATCTAAAGGAGGACAATGCAAATGTCATGTTTGTTACGTGGAGAAAACAAGGAAAAATAATTTTTTCTTTTGATGGAGCAAAACAGCAGTTTTTCAGAGATCCAGCAGTTCCATCAGCTAACTTAGTATCTCAGGCGGATTTACCCAAGGGTATTGCCTCTCTAATGCTTAAGAGTGCAGAAGCAGATGCTGGGAATTACAGTTGTGAAGTAACAGAATCAAACAGAGAAGGAGAAACAAGAGTTGAACTTAGAAACCACTCAGGTGAGTTGCCTGCCATTGTTTTAGAATCTGTTGGGAGAGAAAAAAGCAAAATCTTACGGGAGAGAGAAAAATAATGAATATGACGATGTATTACTTTAAATTGAAAATACAAAAAATGTAGCACCCAGGCCTTCTAACCTGAATGCTAATAGGAGTTATTTTGGATTAAGTTATAGGGGAGTGCTTCTGTGGGAAAGATCTGAACACATTTTTTCATTCTGTAATAATGTCTGAAGATCACTTGTCTAATACAGTGAAATCTATGCTTTCCCACATCTTTTAGATTATATAGTTGGTAAGATTTTCAGCACGCTCATGTTATTGCATTACATACTGAAACATATTCTGAATATCTTAGTAATACTGAGATGTATACATCCATCACGGTAGCTGCAGAGATCTTTTCTTTGAAGAATTGCATCTTGCAATCTTTAGCTATGCTGGAAAAATTACAGATAGAACTAATATAAATTCTGTATGAGAACTCTAAAACTTGATCTGAAGGTATGCAGTTTTCCAGTGAGGTTGAAAATGCTACTACTAGATAGTAACTTGTTAGGGTTGTCTAGCATTAAATGTCATCTTCAGAAGACGATGTTAAATTGAAATAATGGTGACTAAGTGATGAATTTCTCATTTAGTGAGCCATTTTACCATATCTTGTCAGACGCAGCCCATGTGCTCTAGCGCCTCAGCTATTGAATAATGGGATCTGCTGTACATGTGCAGTCTGTCAAGTATTCTGCAGAAGTGACTGTTTCACTGAACATATGTGTGTATTTATCTGTTCTGCACAGGAAACTTGCTTCTTGCTTCTTGAAAGCTTCTCAGAAGCACTGAATATGTTACATATGTGTAGCACATGGAGTCTTACCCATACACTGTAGAATTGTCTTAGGATGTTTTTGCTATTAATTTTTGCATTTGTCATTAAAATATTTATGAAGCTCAAACAGATGTTATTTGTGTCCTGCTGCAAACATCTGTGTAATTCACAGTTGGGTCTAATTATTCAGTTAACCATATACCCTGCAAAACGTGATCCTGAAATGGATTGAGAGGGGCATAGCCACTGAAAGAGTGAGGATGCTACAAAATCATTCAGTTCTTGGAACACTGCAAAAACAGGGGAAGAGGTATAGGCAGTTTCCTTCCTTCTTTTACAACTTCTTCCTCACTCAACCTGTTTGGACTGCCATTCAGTGTTAAGCTCTAGAAGAGGAAACGAGGCTTGAGGATGTAGTAGAATCAAGTCCCATTTGCAAGTTTTATTGTTTTATTTTTTACTTTTCTGTGCTTAGAATTTTGAAGGTATAAAGACTATAAAGCAGGAAACTGATGTAATTTTTTCTAATTTCATTTTCTAGTTGTCAGTTGCGGCGAGGAAAATACCCCAACACCAAAGGAAAAACTTGGTTGGTGAAGAATTCGTAGTTGCGAGGTCACATTAGGTTTGAGAGCTAGAAAATGTAAAACTTAGTCTTATGTTTGAGGGTTTAGCTGAAGGTAAATGAGTTGCTTGTTCTCTCTTTAAATGCTTCTGCATAATTTCTGTTGTTTGTTCCTCAGTGTTCTAGAGAGACTCTTGAGATAATAAGCTAATAGAAGAAACTGTAGCAAGTGAGTTTTGAAAAGGGTTAGTGAATAATGGAAATCCTGTACCAGTCTTCACACTGTCATTTCTGAGCAATGAATTCATGCTGTCACTAATATGTTGCAATTGATGCGTTTACAAAGATAGTCTTATAAGAGCCAGCTATTCTCCATCTTTACAGAATTCTTGGATTCACTTAGGAAGTGGGTAGCAGAGTGAGCAAGACTTATATGCTAGTACCCTTGCCTTTGGCCACACTCTTTCCTGATCAGTTATCTTCGCAGGAGAGTGACCATAAAGTTTCCCCTTTTTCTTTTCCTCTCCTTCTCTTTTCTCCCCTCTCTTCCTCCCCTGTTTCCTTTCCCTCCTCCCTCCCTTCCTTCCTCCTCCCTCCCTTCCTCCTTCTCCCCGCTCCCCCATGTCTGGAAGTCTCTCTTGTTGGTTTGGAACAGACTTCCTTATATTGGCTCTCAAAAGAATACTTTTTGCCAGGAGTTTACTTTATTGCTATGAAGCACCAGAGTAACGGAAAAGTATTACCAGGAAAATGTGTTCAGCTGTTTCTCTTACTTGCATGTTGCATATACCAGCAGTATTGCAAGCATTTCCATATAATAAGTGCTTTTAGACTCTAAGACTGGACTGTATGTGGTTCCATGTTGCATGCTGAAGTCCTAGCAGATACCAGGCTTCATGGCTGCTTTTTTCCTATTTGTAATACCTGGTAGTGTCATCTGGAAACTCTACAGAGGAAGTGAAGCTGCTTTAGTGTCTGCTTGCAAATACTTTCAATTCATTAATAATTCTTAGTTACATTGAACAGCATTGCTGGGATTTGCCTGTAGGATTTGGCTTATCTAGAGAATGGCAGCTGTGCATTGAAGTTACTGTTCAGTATTAGTTGCTTTTTTGAAAATGCAAATGAAGCAAAAAGCCTTCCTTTAAACAATTAATTAAATTAGGCTTCTTTTGGCGATAAGGAAGTTCAAAAATATTCCTCCATTTCTCTGCCTTTAGTATATTTTGTGATTGCCTTGTATTTATGTTGTAACCACAGTATCTTCTGTGACCCCTTGCGGGGGGAGGGGGAAGAGGGGAATTTGTGAATTTAAAACTGTCCTCAAGGTACTTACTTGGCATTGAAAGTTGTGAGGTATTGCTCCTTAATTCCATGTTTCTGGAGCTGCAGATACGGCTTTTAAATATGGAGAGTAAGTGCAAGGAGTATGCATCTAGATGAAGATCAGAAATTTCTTTGGAATCAAGTGTGCAGGCAGAGGAATGGTGGCAAGTATAATATAAGAAATGGAGACTTTGGATTCCACTGAGGGAATCTAAATGGAAGTTATGAGGAGAGATGAAAGAATCAACTGCATTTTCTAGTTCAGTGGAGGTATTTTCAGAATTTTATGTTGGAAGGTGGCTTACACGGTCTTACAGCACGAGTGACTGAACAGCCTAAGGCACCCAAGATGCAGGGGAAAAAAAGCTAAATGGATGATGGTGAGAAGACCTAAAGGAACATGTATGATTTCTAAAATTCAGAGCAGTGTTTCCTTCTCACTTAGGTTAGCTCCTGTATTCCTTATCACACATGTGGAATTCTTCAGGAATTACAGCAGTTGGAGGTAGAACAGAATAGCTGGGGAATCATCAAATTGGACTTTTCGTATCTTGCCCAGCTTCCCTGCTTAGCCTAAATACACTATTTTTCTCATCTACTGTGCTGTTTGTAGTTCCACAAGCTAACGAGCTTGTACTGCCAGACAATAGCATAAACATATCCTCTGCTGCAGTGGAAGTTAAGACCTCCAGTTTGGAAAATGTTCTGGTAGCTAGAAATACCGGAAAAACAGGTTGTCACACACAAGATCAGAGTGAAAAATACATAGGTAGAAGTCATAGCTTTCTTAGCCTATTATAACTCTTAATGCTAACTATTACGTACAGTATTGAGCAATCTAGAGCATAGCCTAAAAGGAGCAATAAATGTAAAGCTAATAACTCCGGTTTTTGTTTTCTTCCTACCATTTTTCTTTGTTTATTCTCTAGGATCATGGTTTCTTCTAGTGGAAAGAGCTATCATCATAGCGTTGCTGTTCTTAGTTATTATTTTGTGTTCGGCTCAGTTAAGTGTTATTGGTAAGTATTGACTCTTTAATTCTTTGCAATTATTGATTTGTCCCGAAATCACTTGTTTGCATAAAGGCATCCGTGTAAGATGAAAGACGGTGCTTACATCTAAAAGATGTCTGGTAGAATTGATCCAGATAATACGTAGAGGGGTGGTACGTCTGCTTTGTCAAATAACCTGGCGTCTGGTTTGCTCTGGAATCCTCTCCTGATCATCCACATTGTGTTACTTATGTTCATTTCTGGGCTTTCTTTTGGCATGAATCAGCTAACACCATGAGAGAGTTAACTCGTATACAGTTCTCGATAGTTCCTAATAAGCACTATTACTCACAGGCCTGGTCAATAAGAGCACACCAAGGTACACTCTTTTGTGCTGCATCGTCTTCCATTTCCTTTTCAGTGAGCCTTGCACTCTTTCAGGACACATAACATACATTTTTGGCATCAAGCTACGAAACACTAGTCTGGCATAGCATTTGCAGAGTTTGGGACCTTTGAACTGAAAAAAACCATGACCTCATCAAAAAGATGTGAGTTTTTTGGGGCTTCAGCATGCCACATGGTGCCCCAGTCATGCAGTGTGGACTGTGTTGAAGGTCGTCTAGCCCTAAGCAGTGGGATCTGGGTCAGTCTGCTCTGTTTGCTTGGAAGCCAGGGCTTGCTTCCTGGGGATAAGATTTTTAGCAGCTGTATGTCTTTGTAGACAAAGGTATGACGTGCAGCCTAAAGGGTCTGTGTTTAGAGCTAGTCTGCTGTGTGGTGATGTTTCTGCTGCCAGTACTGTTGCAAACAATGAGTTTCTTTGCATGTGTGTAATTTTTGTGGGCTATAATTGATAATGTCTACTGTCATTGGTTAGAACAAGGAAGCTTTTCTTCACTGTTGGTTCACCATGACATTACTGAATCATTAGAAACATGTTTCATTTTATGGTCATAAAATCAATATTAGAGAAGGATGGTGCTCTCTTCTTGATGTAAAATTGTTCATTAGTCTTTTAGCAGTAGCTGAGTTACAATTTAACACCGGCATCAATGATTTTGTTAAATGTTTTTAGAGGCAATACATTCACCAGTGTCAGACATCCTTAGATGTTCTTTATACACTGGTGTCCAACATCTATGCAATGTAGAGTGTGCTTTATGTGCTAGTCTTTCCGATGGTTCCCTGTGGTGCAGTTTGTTACATCAGTCTTTGAGGTTTTTTCAGCCTTTCTCAATTTGTAGAGTTCTAAAAAATAAACAAATAAAAAATTTCTGCTTAGAAATGGAAAGGAATTGCACTCAGTGATTTATAGTAATCACATATATTCAGCCATCTATATATAATTTCCTTTATTACCTTTTCATGAACCTCTGAAAGTGGTTTGTGACTCTTCAAAGGTCCATCCATGGTCAAAGGTTGAAAACTAATACATATTTTAAAAATTACTTTATTTCCACAGTGTTAGATTCCTGATTTTCATTACTGTTTATAATGGTTTAGGAGTCTCTGATATGTTCAGGAATTGTCATTGCCTTGCATTTGTAGCAGAAGTTTTAACATTTTTAGCATTTTGATAGGAAAGTAATAATTGTCCTGAAATAAGCATGGATACATCCATGGAGAAGCACTGTCATTTACAGGAGTAAGTTGAGCCTGCTTGGATTTTTTTTGCATCTCTGCACTTTATTGCGAGGTCTGTGACCTCTGTGGGGAAAAGTAATTGTGCTACCTCTAACTTAATAAATGTGGGTGTACTTAACTGTTTGTTTTTGTTGGGTTTTTTGGTTTTTTTTTTTCCTTTAATTTGCACTGTTTTAGTTAACCTGTGAATCCAGCAATGCTACAGTATGCCTTTAAATAGTTTGTTAAACTGGGTTTCTGTGTAACACTTGAGAATATATGTTTTCTTGGGTTTGTGTTTTATGGAGGGTATTGGGTTTTTTTTTTTTTGGTCAGTTGGTTTGGGGTGGAGTTTTTTGGGTTTTGTGCTTACAGGGTCAGCTTTTAGGATTTAAGTATAGCATGTCCATTACTTGTTTTTGCCTTTGTGTCTTGCTTTCCTTATTTAGCGTATTTATAATATGAAAAAATGTGAATTTCCAGTACAGATATGCAGGAAGTTTTTACTCTTACTACTATTCCAAATAAGTTTTTGGTTTACATGACACTTGAGAGTCATTTGAGAGACACTTGGTACTTGAGAGTATGACTGGGGTCCTGTTGTGTTAGGCAATGTGAATATAATGAAAAGCAGAGTTTTAACTACAAGAGAGAGTATTCTGTAACCCTTCCGTAGATGAGATACTATTAAAGATTTTGTCATATGTACCCTCTACAATATTTACTGTATCCTCATGATATTTTTTTTGTGCTAACACAGTGCATGTAAGTGGGATGTTAATTCTGTACGTGCTCCTTGTTTTTCTTTTTGAAGTTACTTACAGTACTTGTTTACTCTCTGTTTCTGATTACCAATTTCAACATGTACCAAGATTGTTGGTATATTAATTTTCAAGCTCGGTGCAAGAGCTGCTTTTTTTTGTGTCTTAGTTTTAGCAGTGTGTAAGGCAGAAGCAAACACGGCTTATTATGATGTTGTATTTGTACTGTTCCTTCTTTTCCAAAGACTACTAAAGTGCTGCTGCTTTGAAACCCTCCACTGGAATCAACCATTTCTGAGATGGCAGCTATTTAGCAGTGCAGTTTTACTGAAAATTAGTCTTGTCTATGGCATCTGAACATGTAGGTCATGCCATATCTGCTCATCCTCAAAGCATTGTGGTGAGATGGGAACATCACCCTGTTCCCTAGGGGACAGAGGTGATACGTCTGAGCTCACACAGTGTCACGGGGAAGAGAATTAAACCTGGAATTTCTAAATCCCTGTCTGACACTCATCTGAGTAACAAATTCACTTTAACCTTATTTAAATGTCAGTAGCACATCTACTTGAATTAATCTGTACCATGTCCCAAAGTTGTTTTGATAACATATCACCTGAATTGTATGGAAGGTGGATTAAGAATTTGACTAGAACACCAATGCCAGGTTTCATTTATCTGAGTAAGCCATATTAACCATATCAAACAATGAAAACAAATGAAATTTTGGTAATATATATAGTTCTAATTTTTTAGGAGTTTGTTTCTTTGTTTAGGACAACAGTCCTAATCATAAAACCTGTGTATTTTAGTGAGAGAATCTTTATGTCTGATTGTTTTCCTCTCTGTCTCTCTTTGTTTTTTCTTTAAGCATTAAAATATGAAATTGTACCTCAGAAGAAAATGGGCATGATTGTAGCAGGTATCATCTTCACAGTTGCTGCTGTTGTAGGCACTGTTCTTTTTGTCCAAGGTAAGTGTATTAAAATTGTCTTCCTAGTTTAAGGGAATAAGAGCACAAATTAATCTCTTCCATGCAGTAGTATGGAAGTTAATACCACCTATTAATTGCCATCTACTAATTTTAAAATGAAAAAATACTACAGAATACAACAGAAACAGCATTGTGGTTGTCAGGCCCTCAGATGATCATAGGGAGATACAGACTCCAAATTTATTTCTGTTTTCTGTCCTGCTACCTTGGGTGAATATTAGGGGCTAGGGAGTGACTTCTGGTGCTTCAGTGGGATTTTTTCTGGACCCTAAAAACTTGATGATACTAATGATTTACTTTTGTTGCTTTGTGCTTTATTCCAATCAAGGATTTCTGTTTTACTAATTTCCACATACATGTTTGCAGATGGCTATACTGCACAGAATCAAGCTGGTCTTGGCCTAATTGTAGTTCCTGCTGTGATTTTGGTACCACTTCAATACTTTATGTTTGGAATTGGTGAGTATTAATTTATTCACTAGCTCAAGAACATACTGAAAGAAAAACTGAAAAATAACGAGCTCCCCCCCCCCCATAATCTACATACCATTTTCATTGTTATATAAACAGGTGACGATAGCATCCTGGATTCCTGACCTTCCTAGTATCTCAAAACAAAATGTTTAACCTGTGTTTGTTTGGCTAAGTTGCTTCAGGGAAGAAGTATAAGTTACCTGCTTGAAAAATGAGATTTAGGATAGGACATCTGAGTGATCCCTGCTCTTCCTTACTGGGTCTTGGGACTGGGATGAATAACTAACTCTCAGAATGTATGCGTTTCATTTTTTTCTACTTGTGGTTTATTTATAATTTTATTTATATATACATATATTTTTATATGCATGTGTGTGTATACATACAAGAGCCCTGAGTGACTTGCAGTGACTTGTGAGTTTTGTTATCACACTGTCTGGCTGAGCTTGGAATTTAGGAGAATCTGATTTCTAGCTTCATGTGAATGATCTACCTTTTGTGTCTCTGTAGTTAAACTTTAAAAATTACAATTTTGTTTCTGTCTTTCCCAGTTTTCGATAGTCTACCACAAGCAACATTCGCTCTGATAGGTTTGCAAATTCTTGGTTATGTAATTGCTGTGGTTGGTTTTGCACTGTGTGTCTCAGGTAAGCAATTTATCTTCTGTAAAAGTGTCTTTTTACTTTTGTCTGTACCTGATGTTTCTTTATTTGTAACACTAAAATGCTGTGAAAATGGCTTCACTACATTGAGTGTTAGCAAGTAACTTCTGTAAATGTACTGTACTGTGTTAATGCTCTTTTATCTGGTGAAAGAATAGCCCAAAGGCAGTATTACATATAGCAGTTTCATTAGTATGACTATATCCAGCATGACTGCATTCTATGAGCAGTTGCTTAACAGGAAAAAAAAAAGTTAATTTTTTAAATTTTGCAACAGTTAGTGCCCTAAAGGGGAACCTAAAACCAACATTGACCTTTATTACTGTTATTCTTACTGAGGCCTAGGGTATTTAGAAACTAAACTAGAGTCATAATAATTTTCTCATGTTCAATAAATAAATCAGAAATTCCTTGTTAATCTCCGCTAGTATGTGAGTGATAACTGACTCTCTGGGAAACGAATACCATTGAAACAGCCTAAGACGGCAAATGCAGGGACAGTAAACTTGGAAGTGTTCTTGGACTGTTTTAAGTCTGGTTGTGGCTGGCATTCTGTTTCAGCACTGAAAAACAGTCACTGTTGTAAAGGAACACCAACTAAACACCGCACACAGTGATACCCCTTATCCCTGCCTCTAACCCTCCCTTTCTCCCCTGCCTGCCTTCCCCTCCGCCCACCAGAAAACCCCACTGCAGAGGAAAGGGTCAATTTAGGACTAGGCATCCTTGGCAGTATATTTAGTAGTAGAATACATACTCGTGTTTATTGGAAGCACTTTATATCCCTGATTTATTGTTTTGTAGAGACATTCTTCATTTTAGTCGTTTATTTGGTTGGGGATTTAAGAAAAACAATTTCTCCTTGAAGTGGTTTCTAAAGGTTTGTCTAATCTGGGTGAAATGATAGACCTTTCAATGAAGTTGTGATTTGAGTTTTATGCTTATTGTTTAGTATTTACAGAAGTATTTGTAAGGGGCACCTAAGTGTTGTCAAATGTAATAGTAAAATAAACTGAGGGGAGATTTCTGGTAAAGCATTAATCCTCTAGAGTAATACAAAATGGAGGATGTTTTTATTACGCTCTCAAATGGAAGGTCTCCCTAGTTTTTCAGGGTGACCTTTTCACAGGTCAGATAAGGTAGATGTTATCTGTATCTCTGGAAGTTTAGCTGAATGACCCTTAAGTGTCAGTAGAAATAGCTCATCCTAGGTTGAGCTCACTGGTAGTTGCAATGACTTCAAGTCCCTGGAAACAAGGATCAGAGAACAAGGAGTTTCTGTAGTGAACTATGGTTAGATTGTAATAGCCTGTTCCTGCTCTGTGATATCCCTGTAAACATGGAGCATTCCTGTTATCTGTGGTGGATTTGCCTCAGAGCTACCCTCATATTCTGCTCCCTTCTTCCCATTTTTTACCCTGTTTTATCAGTAACAGTATTGTATTCTGTAATCTAATGCAATTATAGTTCAAAACAATTGGGATTGAAGGTGGATGTTTAAATTTAAAATACAATTAATGAAAGAATGTTGTCAGTTGCAGTGAATGACAGAAGAATAGCTAAACTGTAGTAGAATAATACAGCTAAGCAGGATAAATCAGTAAATGCCTCTCTATCATTAAAGAATGTATACAGAAAAAGAAAGATGCTGAAGTAGTTCTGGGATAGCTTTGAAAGATAAATTAATCACATCTGGTTTTATCAGGCTTATTTATTTTAGTATTCAATTATATAAAAAAATAGAAGTTTGTGCTTTTACTTGTGTCAGATGATACAGTTTCTTGTGTTTTTAACAGCCTGTCCTCCGTTACATGGGTCTGTTTTGATTGCTGGTTTAGCTATTATGGCTATTGCAAATTTGCTTAGTCTGGCTTACATGTTTATTATGGGTAAGTAGCACCTAATATTCTGCCTTTTTTTTTTTTTAGCACTTAAATATTCGAATTTGCTTAGTCTGGCTTACATGTTTATTATGGGTAAGTAGCACCTAATATTCTGCCTTTTTTTTTTTAGCACTTAAATATTCAGAAGAGCAATTTTCTCTATTGTACTTTTCAGAGGTAGACATAGCTTATTTGAACATAAGGTGTGATTTCACAATTACATAGCTGAAAAAATTACTGAAAAATTGTCTGTATATAGTGGCTTTGTTTCACAGAGACTGCGGGGAATCTTGAGTAACAAAATTTACAGTTTATCATTATAAGCTGTCTTGAGATCAACACAGGAAGAGCAATTTTCTCTATTGTACTTTTCAGAGGTAGACATAGCTTATTTGAACATAAGGTGTGATTTCACAATTACATAGCTGAAAAAATTACTGAAAAATTGTCTGTATATAGTGGCTTTGTTTCACAGAGACTGCGGGGAATCTTGAGTAACAAAATTTACAGTTTATCATTATAAGCTGTCTTGAGATCAACACAGCCAGGTTTCTTAAGTAAGAGTGTTTCAACTGTAGGACAGATGTTGCTGTTTAAGTTCTGCATTTACGCAGTTGGCTAGCTGAAGCTTAGAACGAAGAGAGCAGAAGTATTTCAAGGATTCTAGAGTGGGTTATGGGATGGTGCAGAAAAAAGCTTATCAGAATATGAATTTAAAGAAGCAAAATCTGCCTAGTGATTTCCACTGGTTAGAGGTAGGTTAAAATAAGAGCAATTTGAATGCACACCTTTCATTTTAGTGAATCCTATTTTTTCTTATGCTTAATTTTAAAAGCCAGGAGCAAAGAATAGCAATACTTTGTTTCAGAAACTGGTCTGTTCACCAGATCTCAAAAAGATGAGAGATTTAAAGGTATAAAAGCCAGTCAGGCCTGCTAAATAAGCAAAAAACACAGCAATGCTGTGTGATTGGAATGTGGTGCAGACATCTCTGAGCTGGCACACCACAGCATAACATTATGTGGACTTTACAGCTTGAGTCTGAGAGCAGAGTGACTTTATTTGCTTCTAGCTGCGCATGAAGGCTCTTCAAACAGCTTGTTAGTTTGGATGCAGAACCATGCAATTGAGGATATATTGCTTCCAGATTCAAGCTGATGTGTATACAGTCAGAGCAGTCCCTAGTCTGCACTGAAATATGCAGTCTTCCAGGTTTAGTATGTGCATACCATGTGTGGGCATGGTCAGAAATAATAGACCCCGAGTCAGGGAGGATATCCATTAAAGAAGAAATTAAGGCAGAATGCCTAATATTTGATATCTGAGATAGATGAAGATGAGTCAAAAATGTGACAGAGGTGAAGCAAGCCTTTTAACAACGATAAAAGTAATTTTTATTGACTTTGGACTACTTGTATATACGACTGATGCTGTGTGCTAATGGTCTGCATAAATATTGCATTTGTAGTTTGATTATGCTGGCTGAAGAACTCAAATGTGACTGTTGGGGTAGATTCCAGCACACCAAAATAAGCACAAAGAATAGCGTGTAGCATAATTCAATTTTAGAGCTAAATGCATGAGTGAGACAATTCACAGACTGTATGTGATAAGATTATTCAGTTCTTAAACAGAAGAGTGCTTAGAGGCTTTCAGAATTTGCAGATCATCATATTAAGTAGTTTTGGATATGGGAAGCTTCAATTTTGTGTGTTGCTACTCTGTTCCAAGTTTTACCAGTAGATATTTTTACTCGGTTGATCATGACATTTATTCATCTGCCTGGTCACTTTTTTGTAATTATTTTAGGTTCCAGAATGAAAGATCATCCTCGTCCAGGGGTAAGCTTAAAATTAATAAATTTGGGGTGACTAGATGGCTCAGGGGATTGTAGTGAGATACTGAACCTTTCTGCACTAGTTCGAATTCAGACCAGGTTGGTAGCAAGCAAAAGTTCTGGCTGTGTAACAGATGTCTAATGTTGAGTGAGTTGGTGGTCTTCATTGTCCTTATTGAGTGTGTCTATAGTACTGTAATTGCCACCCTTACCTAACAGCTACTCCGACTGTTGTGCCCAAATGGAGTTTCAAGGGCTGTCACAAAAAGGTGGTGGATGTGAAGGGAAGTTTGGTGTTCTTTTACAATGCACTTTTTCATATGAATTTATAAAGACCTTTTGCTCACCTTAATGAAAAAGGTGAGTGCAGAATACTGTTGAATGTTTTTATCTAGGTGGCTTAGAACCAAGACTTAGGGTTTTTTTTCCTGTGGTCTTTTATACCAGAACCCTTTAATATTCTCTTGAATTCCCAGCTATATGGGTGCTATAGCCTTGATCTTTTTTTCTTTTCTTATTTTCCTATAATGCCTCTTAATTTGATGAGACCATCTGAAAGCAGAGTGTCTGTCTTTAGGTCACACAGAACAAATGGAAAAGCACTTTGTTTTTTTAAAGAAGGTTTTTCAGTCAGTTTTTTTTAATTCTAAAGTAATCATTCCTAAAACAGTAATTTTCGTAGGCTTAGGCAGTGCTTTCTAGTGATCCATGAATGTGAACTGCCTGATTTCTGGAGTTTTGCAGAAGCAGGCAAAGAGGCACAACTGTAAAATACCAGTAAAATTTCCTTGTAGCAGGGGAGCATGGCAAATACTAAGTCATCCCATTTCTTTGCTGGCAGCCATCATTTGAGACAGATTTCCAGGTCTCCTCTTCAGTCTACAGCCTGAGACCCAGTTGTTGAAGAAAGATGGTTTCTAACAGTGGGGCAGGAGAGCTGACCGCAGTTAGGACAACAGAAATTTTTTATTTTTTTTCCTTTGCTTTTTCTCATCCATTTTCATTTTAAGGAACAGTATTTCAGAGGATTGGTCTCCTACTTTACGGAAGGAATATAAGTGCGCGGAGTTTAATTAAAAAGAAAAGAAAAAGAGGAGGTTCACAAAGTTTATTATATTATAAAAATGAGCTGAGAAGTGTATTACAGATACGCTTCTTTCAAAATGCAATCTTGCCTTTATCTAACATGCTCATGTTTACTTGTAGAATGGAAGCAAACAGAGCAAGAGGAGATTTTTTTTCTTAACTTAGTTTTTGGTTGTAAATAAACTTTGAAATAGAAACTAACATGCTAAATAACATCCTTTGTGGAAGTCCATTCTCTTTATGAGCTGTTCTCTTCACAAGGTGGTTTTATGCTGCAGCAAGGATTTGACAAATAAAGAAATAGCCACAATTATGTAGTAGTGAACACCATGTTACTCTGAATTGGAGACAGGAATGAAATCAAAAGAAAGTTTTAAAATTTACAGGTCATTGGAAATCTCAGCCACTGAAAACATGATTTTTGCAGCTGCAGTTAGTGGAGGGTCAGATACAGAGGAATTCAGATGATAATTTGTGCCCATGAACTTATGGAAGTTATGGAAAGACTTAGTGGAAAATTAAGTGTATACAATAGTACGTTGCTTGTTTCCATCAAGGGCTGTTCAGCATATATTGCTGTACTTCGAGGCAATAAATAGGTGTGAAGTAATTTTGAAAATACACTTTGATTCTGTGTAATCTAAAGGCTAGTGAAAAATTAATGTCAGTGAAGTGCTTGATTTTGACACTGGGGCACACTTACAAAACGATACTTGGTATTTTCTTGAGTCTGAGGGGGAAAAGGTGCGTATTTTGAAATCTGCTGTCTTAACCAGTTATTGATTTTTCTAACATTTCTGTAGAGTGCGTGTGTTGTTTCTGATGATTGTCTACCAGATTAAATGCACAACTGTGGTGTATTTCCTTTTGAGGAGATTACACTTGATTGCTTGGCTACTATTTTTTTTTTTTAGTCGTGCTGCTTTATTTCTAACTATTGATCAAATCACAGAAATAATCAGGTTTTAGAGCTTAAAAGTAGTATCTGCGTGCCTTTTGCTGCCACCTAGAGGTATTTAATCTGAGAAAAAATTTACAGTGGGGAAAAAATAACCTGGAGAATGCAGTTATTGATTGATTTATTTTTTTTCAGACCTCTAGTAATTAATTTTATTAACGTTCAGCTTTCTTCATTTTTGTAGAATCACTACTTACTGTATATGTCAATTAGAGTAATTTAACTGTGGCGAGCCAAAAGTAAACATGAAGGCTTTTTATACATATATATATTTTTAAATGTTTTGCAGAAAGCTGTAGAAGAACCACTAAATGGTAGGTGATATTCAAGGCTTATCTTCTAATTAAGGGATGAATTATGGAAAAAGATCAAAAATATTTGTAGTTCGCAATACAACAGCACTGAGATGGCAGATCGGTGTGTCAACTTATGTGGCTCTGAGTCAGTAAGAGTTTCATCTCTTGATGAAATTATGCCTGCAGCTCCAGACCCCTTGTTCTACGCTACTGTGCTTGCTAGCCAGTGGCATTGTTTGACTGTTTTAGGACAAATCTAATATCTCAGGGTATTATATCTACCCTCTTTGCTTTGCAAAAAGTCCAACTTTTAAGAGGAAAAGAGGGACAGGTCTTGAAAGTTGATGTTAATTCTTCTTCATGAGCATTTATCTTGGTGGAATACTTACGATTATAGCAAAACTTATCCTTGTCACTCTGTTCTTTGATATTTCTTTGGGTTGGAGAAACTCTTCCATGGTGTTGGGAAACTCGTGATAGTGCTTAAGATGGGGGAAATTTATGGTGAGAAAGGGATGACTCTGAATTTTTTTTTTTTTTAATTTTATTTTTTTTTTTTACTTTTCTGTTCACTAATTGGCATGCTGAGTAGTAGCAAGTTCTAACCCAAATTTTAGAATTAATCTTAATACTAATTATGAAGCATTTCTTGCTGTTTGACTCATTACTAATCCATTTGCTTGGCTTTTAAAGATGCAAAAGGAGTGATGTTAGAATGATGGTAAGTCCAAATATATCTCCAGTTATTTATTTTAATTAACATGTATTTGGGGATTTTGATGTTTAGAGTTACCCAGTGTGGTGTTGTTTAACCCCAGTGGGCAACGAAGCACCACACAGCCACTCGCCTGCCTGCCTGCTGACCCCCCCACCTCCCCCCGGCCCCGTGGTGGGTTGTGGGAGAGAATCAGAAGGGCAAAAGTAAGAAAACTCGTGGGTTGAGATACGAACAGTTTAATAATTGAAATATAATAATAATGATAATTTAAAAACCTGTAACGAAAAGGAAAACAACAAAAAAGAGAGAGAGAGGAACAAAACCCAGGAAAAACAAGTGATGCAACCGCTCACCACCTGCGGGCTGTGCCCCCTCCCAGCTTCTTGTGCACCTCCTCGCTTGCAGAGTATGGGAAGCTGAAAAGTCCTTGACTGAGTATAAGCGCTGCTTAGCAACAACTAAAACATCGGTGTGTTATTACAATATTCTCATGCTAAATCCAAAACTCAGCACTATGCCAGCTACTAGGAGGAAAATTAACTCTATCCCAGCTGGAACCAGGACACAGTGCTAATATGGTAAAACTTGGAGGACAGGTTTCAGTGCAGGTGCTGTTCTTACTCAAATTATATTTCATTGAAAATAAAGAATACCTATTTTCTGTATTATACATAGGGGAAGAATGTGTATTTCTAAACAGTGAAGAGGATGAGTCAGAACTATTAATTAGTATGTTTCTGATCAAAAGTGGAAAGTCAAATAGTTTGTACACTTCCTTTATGCTTATATAGTATTTCAGATGCATGGACTGTTTCCTTGGTGGTGGGTTGTTGTATTTGTTTTTTGAGGTAGGTTTTTTGGTTGTTGTTAGTATGGCTAAGCCTTCTCTACATATTTAATTGGTGATCTCCCATGGAAGTTCACAGGGAAGTGCTTTAAAAGTAGACTTTCTCTCCCCCTCCTCCCCTTTAGTTGTTAGTTAAATTCTCTGGGTTTTGTTAGACTGTTTGTATTCCAGTCAGATTTCACTCAATTTATTATTTTTTCAGGGTCAGATAGTAGTGTTTAAAAATGAACAGAACTGAAACACAACAGAATTTAAGAACTGCTTAAATAACTTCAGCTTATTTTTGACAAACTTGAATTTTGAACTTTAAGATCTAAAGGTACGCTGTGGTTTCTGCCCATTGGTTATGCTTGATGTTTAAAGATCTACCAGATATTGTAAAGAAAGATGTATGTTGCAGTGTCCTGGCCTAACTTAAGATTTCTTCCGACTTGAAATGTCCTCAATGCTGGGATTAGTCCTTTCTGATTTTATAACGGCCTGTGAGATTGCAACACCAACTACGTGTGAATAGACTCCTCCTAATACATAATAAGCCATGAAATGAGAGGGACTGTATTAACTTGGCCCAAAATTCCCAAACTGGTACCTAAAGCGGGTAGCCAAGTTTGTGAAGATTCTTGGTTCCTGCAGTTCATATCCATCAGAAGAGTAGCAGACTTTGCCTGGCCAGATTGCTCTTGTTGAAGAGCTTAAATTTTAGATTAGATGCTCAGGCTTTGAAAATGAAAACAGTCTTTTATTGGTTCTTTTGTATTCAGAAGCTGTACTTCCTTTTCATGGGAGTAGGGTAAAAGAGCACTTGTTGATGCTGTGGGTACTTCTGTTTCTTCCTGGAAACTGAGCAAGCTTGTCATGAAGTGTCACTACACCCTTTGCCTAGTACTTCTGCATCAAATTACAACATTTTGCTGGTCAGGATAAAGAGTAAGGTCACTGCAAATCTGTTAATTTACTTGAAATATTTTTATATCATGCCACTTCTAGAAGGCATGAATTGACAGTGTGACAATAAATGAGGTACTAATCAGCCCTAATTGGAAAAAGGTATATCGGTTGATTTTAAAAACAGGCTGCCTTACAAATACCGTGTACTGCTAGGTTTATGTTACTTATGACTACTACATGATTCATCCAAATATGTCAAATAGAAGGGCAACGAGGCTGGTGAGGGGTCTGGAAAACAAGTCTTATGAGGAGCGGCTGAGGGAACTGGGACTGTTTAGCCTGGAGAAAAGGAGGCTGAGGGGAGACCTCATCGCTCTCTACAACTACCTGAAAGGAGGTTGTAGCGAGGTGGGTGTTGGTCTTTTCTCTGAAGTAACAAGCGATAGGACGAGAGGAAATGGCCTCAAGTTGCGGCAGGGGAGGTTTAGATTGGATGTAAGGAAAAATGTCTTTACTGAAAGAGTGGTGAAACATTGGAACAGGCTGCCCAGGGAAGTGGTTGAGTCCCCATCCCTAGAGGTATTTAAAAGACGTGTAGATGAGGCGCTTAGGGACATGGTTTAGTGGGCATGGTGGTGTTGGGTTGACGGTTGGACTCGATGATCTTAGAGGTCTTTTCCAACCTCAATGATTCTATGATTCTATGATTCTATGCCATAAATTCATTTTCTAAACAATAGGAATACAAGCACTTCTGCAGTACAAAGGAGAACTGCATTGGTGTCTCCTAAATGCATTGATAAAATGTATGCCAGTTAGTATCATCTGAAGTAGGAGGAGTGGAAGGTAGGTCCTGCTTCAGAATGGCTATTGGTTGTTCTCCAAGGCAGCGGTTTGAGATCAGGAAAGAGATATTTGCCAGTCTGTTGCATTCAAAACTGACCGGAAGGGAGATAAGGATGGGATCAATACAGTTACTGCATACTGCTGAAGAACAAGGTAGAGTTTTGCTTGGAGATCCAATTTTAACTAAGTTGACTGCTTCTTCTTGGGTCTCATGTAGGCTTATAAAAACCTGCCTCCTCTTCTAGTGCTGAGGTAGAGCTTCTAAAAGCACAGAAATTGCTAATTATCCATTTCATTTTGACTTTTAGGGTAGGGTTAGAAGTCTGTCTGCTTTTTCTGCCCTGAAAGATGGCTCCTAAAAATAACAGAAGGTTTTACAGATAGAAGGCAAGGGCTCTGACACACAACCTGGAGGCAGGAACCTTTTGAGCTCTACCTGCTTTCTACCTTAACCTTCCCTTGAAAGTTCACACATACACTGAAGGGGAGATGAGTCAGATGCTGAAGCACACTGGCTTACAAAATGGCATGTGAAAGTAAACCAGTATTGGGAGTAAAGACAGGCCAGGCCAGACAGCTAAGGCTGGGAGCTGCTACAGCTTATTCCAATTCGTGAGTCAGAGCTCCAAGACAGCGTCTGCTTTTCTGTTGTGGAGAGGCTGAAACACCACTTGCTGTTAGTACCGCTCTTTTCCGTTATTTGAGTGCTAAGCGTGCCTTCAAAGTTTGAAATAAAAATAAGTCATTTTATTAAGCTGTAACTTGGGTAGGCGGCACAAAATGTTGCTGCTCTTCCCAAACAATCTTTTTTTTTTTTTTTAATTCCCAGAACTGCAGAGCTATGTGATATGTGAAAAGTACACCGTTGTTGATACACCGTGGCCTTGAAGATGCACTACTCAAAGAGAAGAAATTCAGGAAACTAATTGTTTTGCATGTGTGGCAAAAGTGCTTTTGATATAAATAATGTAATTTTATAGTCACAGCAGCTGTAGCGAGGAACATGTGTGTTTGCCCACATGTGATCTTTATTTACTTTTGTTATGGTATATATGGTATGATTGAGGGTGAGAATATAAAAAGCACTGTTTGCCCACTACAGAGTCTCCCTGCAGTAATCCTTAGTGGTATTATTTTCAAAAACTATCAGTAGTCACTGCTTTGATAATGGGCCTGCTCAGCCCAAAGATTGCAATACCATTTAGACTATTGTTTTCTTTATTTGTGTGCATGGGCAAGGTATGGTCATATGTCTATGATACAAGCAGGAAGTAGAGATTGTACAAATACGTCTTTTCTGACATTCAGCAAAACTTTTATAAAAAAATAAATAAAATGCTTATACACAAAGTTGCGTAAGTACAAAGTTTACTCCCAGCTCTCAAGTTATTGACCGAGTTCTCCTAATTCCATGAAATGGTAGTATTCCTCTCCATGGGCAGTAGTCATGTATGCTCTGGTGGCCAGTATTTTAGTTCAGTGAGAGAGCTCTCTGTGCCTCTTCCGTATTCTTTGATGAGAAACTGCTCAGCTGTTGGAGCCTAGTTCAGCACTGGAATTATGGAGCACAGCAGCTAGTAATTTTCATGCTGAATGTGGTTCTTGTGTGTGTTCATGTTGTGCAATGTGTGGTACTGGAAGCAATTTCAGGCTTTCTTAACTCAGTGAATTTGTAAAACTCATTGATGCTTCATAAAAATAGGAGTTGTCCTATTTAATGTATTTTTGACAGTTTTAAAATCTGTTTTCTTGAATGGAAAAAGGAGCTATTTCATTTCTGACCCACGTTTGATATACTGCCATTACATCACAAGTACATAAAATAGAAAATAAGTATAGGAGGAGCATGAGAAGTGAGGAGGCTCAGTTTCTGTATATATGTAAGTGGTACAGGTAAAAATCAATTTTCTAGGACTTGCACATTCCATGAAACGTTACCACATTTTACAACCGTTTTGAGAGTTGCTCCAGTATAGTTGGCTTCTCTTGGACTTCATGTATACTTTGTAGAAATCTTCACACTGTGTCCTGTTCGTACCAAGATAATATACTTTGAAGGCACACGTGGTTTTCTCCTTCTAACAATTTAAAACTTTGTTTGGAAAGCCGTTGCCAAACAGTAATGTAATAAAATCCATGTTTTTAAAGATTCTGAGTAATTTGGCAAGTCTCAGAGTTGGATGTTATAAACTAAGGTTCATATCCATGTTGTGGGTGTATGTTACAGAGATTCAAGTCTCTGCATGTTGAGCTCCAAGTCTCGATGCAGACGCCTTGCATCAAGAATTCAACAAAATAAAATTGAGGTATCTGATTTTACAATATTTACTCTCATAAAGAGTCCTCTTGCTAGGGCTGCAGGACTGAACCGTTCAGAGCAAACCCATGGTCCAACCCTCACTGAAATCGGTGGAACTGGCCACAGTGAAGAGGGCTATTCATGTGATAAAACATTTAAGAAGCACGTAGGGTTTACACTTATTTTCATACCTTCAGGTTTGTCAGTGGGAGTATTCATATAAGATTTGAGCTCCTATATATGAATCTTTTGATACAGGTTTTTCCATAATGGCAGCAATCTCTACCTAAAGACGGGAGGTTACTCTCCATTAACAATTCAGTGTAAGAATTTACCCGATTAAGTACCACACAGAGCTCCCTATTTATAACTAGTGATTGCCTCTGGCAAGTTGAAAGTTGAGCAGTTGAGGAATAAAAAACAAACCAACTGGAATTCTGTTGAGGTATTCTGCCTTATAAAAAGCATTATGTATAATAGCTTTATGTTAACTTCTGTAAAGCAAACTGCAGTAGAACCCGTTTGTGTCACTGTGGGATGAGGCTGAGCTGTCACCAGGCAGTGCTGAAACGTGAGGAGCTCGGTGGCCATGTGCAGGCTGTGGAATCGATTGCCCAGAAATGGGAGAAACCCACCCATCCTGTTGTTGTGTTAAGGGCTCTGCTCTGGATTTCTTGTGGGTACAAATTTAAAAGCGAGAGTTTAAAAAGTCATTGATACACCCAGCCCTTTCCCAACAGTAATTTAAAACCAAAGTTGTTTATAACTGTATGTTTCCATTTGTGTGTGTACGGATGTGTGTGTGTATAAATATATAGACATTTTAAATATCTATAGATCTATAGTCTTTACCCAAGAAAATGTTTTTATTTATGAAACATGAAACAATTTTGTAAATATTGTGCTAATATACTTAAAAAATAAAGTCATTTTAAGTTGTTTTTGTGAGAGATTTTCTTTTTGCTATCACATTGAACTTCTGTAACTGCTTCCATAAATTCATAGTCATAGCTCTTCTTCTCCCTGCCTTTACACCCTCTCTCCCCCCAGATTACTTACTGGATATACAAGAATGTTCTCAGGGTTACTTGGGCCGCTGCAGATGGTTTTGGCTGGGAGATTGTCATGGGCTTATCCATGGCCACACGCTTTGAGGTGCTCCAGCATAGCCTCATGCGCAGCCACTGATGCTTCAGGGTGTACCTGCTGCAGCATGGACTTACCCACAGCCACAGATGCTTCGAGGTGTACATTCTCCAGCGTGGACTTAGCCTTGGGCCGCAATCCCTTCAGAGTTATACCTGCTGCGGCACAGACATAACCATGGCCACAGATGCTTCGAGATGTACCTGTTCTGGCATGGACTTACCCATGGCCACAGACGCTTCGGGGTGTCCTGCTCCCGCGTGGACTCATCCACAGGTCACAGTCCCTTCGACTCGAGTTCACACTGGAGTTCCAGCCTGTCCAGTACAGCAGCACAGAAACAGCAGCGATGCCCTGGCCGTCTGCCAGCCCAGGCGCATCGCCACTGCTGTTATCAAAATGTTCCCAGGCACAGCAGAGTAAGGTGATAAGCAGTACAGCAAGCAGCGAAAGCAAAAAGCAGCCACTAACGAGCACTAGACTCTAACATAGAGCAAGGCAAGCAAGCCTCGTGGCAAGCACAGGAGCTTGCCCGTTAATAGCTAAACAGCAATAGCAGCTATAAATTCGATCTAGCACATTCCAATCAAACCTGTCATTATCTCGAACCCTTCGAGCCCCAGTTGGGTGCCAAAAAAGACTGTCATGGTTTAACCCCAGCTGGCAACTAAGTACCACAAAGCCGCTTGCTCACTCCTCCACCCCCCACCACTCCGAACTTCCCCCTGTTCCTTCTTCTACCCCCAGCTTTATGTGCCTGAGCATGAGTCCTGTGGTGTGCAACATCCCTGTGGTCAGTTGGGGTCAGCTGTCCTGGCTGTGTCCCCCCCCCCGCAACTCCTTGTGCACCCCCAGCCTGCTCGCTGGTGGGGTGGGGTGAGGAGCAGAAAAGGCCTTGGCTCTGTGTAAGCACTGCTCAGCAACAACGAAAACACCCCTGTGTTATCAACACTGTTACCAGCACAAATCCAAAACACAGCCCCATACCAGCTACGGTGAAGAAAATTGACTCCATCCCAGCCAAAACCAGCACAGAGATCTTGGTGTTTCTCCTTAAAAAGATCATCCAGTTGGGGAAGAAAGTACGTAGATTGCTCTCGAACAACTTGAATTGGGCTGACCAACTTCAAATCAAACGTTGTCACCAGAATATACTGTGGGAGGAAACGGGAGCTGAACAACAAGCTCCTAGTGTAACTAAAAACACAGCAGAGCAGTGCATACTTCTAGTCAGTCTTCGCAACGCTGAAATGACATTTCTGTGAGAAGATAATTTCCTGGGTTACTGCTAAAGCACTACTGCTTAAGTTCCAGATTTTCTGAAGTTGTGTTTGACATTTGAGAGTGGAGAAATGAGAAGGCTGTAAGTCCTGTCTGGAAGTGTTTCTGCTCACACATCCCCTTCAGTGGAGCTGAGCTGATGGGAACAGTTACAATTATTAGCAAGATCTGCTTGTTCAGGGTGATTTGAACCATGGCTGTCAGTTCAACTTCTCTTCTGAAATCTTGTATGATTTCCCTACACACACACTTTCCTCTCTAAAGGAGCAACGAACCACAGTTTGGGCTGTGAAATTTAGAAGTTTTAGAATTTTGCTGTGCGGGGTCCTAACTGCAAGGTAAACTGCAAGCTCAGAGTGACCCTGGTCCTAAAGCTCAGAAAAACTGTGTGCTTGAACCTTGGGGTGAGAAAAATGGTGCTAATCTAAATGTAAGTGGTTGGAGAATATCAATGCAATCACATCTAATACCTGTAATTCAGACTGTTCCAATCAGGTAAGCCAGGAAAACCAACCCAAACCTGAACTGTCCGGTCCAGAAGCCGCCTGAAAGAGCTTCAGTGCTTTAGCAGAGCTCCATAATTGAACATTTACTACTGTGGTTACCTGCCTAATAGCAAAAGTGGGCATCCCCTAGTTCCTTCCACTTAACAGAAGAATTGTATTTATTTTTTTTTCTCCAGTGAATAATTCTTTTGTGCTTAGTGTTCTTTGCCTTTATCACAGATACAGCTAGTATGATCTTGGGTATGGTGTGACCTGGTAGGTGTGCTCCAGACCCTGCACAAGGCGCTTGCAGTGCCGTGTGTCGGCACTGAGGATTGGCTTTCACAGGCCACCTTTTCTGCCGCAGCTGGGCTATGGTATAAGGGGAAGGAGTAGTCATAAAGTATGAGAAAAGGGCAGAACCAGACTAGATTTCAGTGGATTGATGAATTGGCAAGAAACTGTAATACACAAATGTAAGTAGCACAGAGAAAAGGATCATCTGCTTTGGGGGAGAACTGCAGTGCTGAAACAAGTTTTGGTTTCCTTCTGTTCTTTTGCTTGCTTGCTTGTTTTTAAAGACTACAGTAAAGAGGCTTTTGAAATTACTGGGCTGGAGAGTGGGTGCAATGAAGGGAAGAGAGACTCTGTCATGAATACATAGTTGATGGCAGAAGTATTTTAAAGAGCTTAGGAACTGCAGATTTGCTGGAAGAGTGTGAACAATTTCCCCAACTTGACTCTAACAGTGGCACTTTTGGACCCTTCGGGAGTTAGACTATTTATATAGCACTAGCTTCTGCATGTGACCAACGAACTGACCAAGTAGAGGTACCTGGGGACATATCGTCATGTGAAGTCAGCATGCTACCTCCACGCCTCAGGGATGTCACTCGGGCATAGTAACCAACTGGTGCAGAGTAAGGTCTGGCACGCCTTCGACTTGAATTGGAAATTGTGTTTAAGGAAGTACTACCTGTCATTCACAATTTATGTACTTGCAGATAATGAAAGATGTTTGAAACTGATTGCTCTAGCTAGTTAATCTTCCCCCCCACCCCCCTTTCTTTTAAGATTGCACAATAGGTAGCTGCAGGTTAAACTTAGAATGATTACCAGACCTGTGGAAAAATGAAGGATGACAACATTTTCAATAACTTCTTACCCTAGAGTCAGCTTGGTGGTAGTTCTAGTTGGTTACATTCATTTAACTTTCCTTTTTTTCTTCCATAAATGCAGCAGGAATAGCTTTCAGAGCAAGAACCTTTGGTTGTATTTTGGGCGTTTGGGGTTTTGTTTGCTGTTTGTTTGTTGGATTTTTTTTCTGTGTAAGAAAGCAGTATTCTTTAATAAATTAGATGATGGATGCAAAAAACCCGGCAGAAATTCACTCTACTGTTGACCAGAGGGTTCACTCAAGCACAAACAATGAAAAGTTCAAAGACGACAGTAAGGAGAATAGGGATCTTCAACGTCTATCCATTGCAGTTAATTTCATTTAAGTTTGAGCATAGCCAGTCCAGATAGACTTTCACTGAAGCAAAAGGTGATTTAGGATTCTCTGACATCTCTTACAAGTTGAGCTCTGTGGAAAAGAGAAAATCCATCATATTAAATATGAAGTGGAAGTAAAGGTGCTGTGTGGTGCACAGACCTCTGCAGGTACTGGGAATCAGGCTAGATAGAACTTGGAAGCTTTGATTCAAAAAACACTGAGAATTTAAGGATTATAATAAAATTATATCATTTACAACTAAAGGAATCCTGCACTGCAATTATAAAATAGTGAGGTTTTCCAAAACACAGTCCCTCTATAGCTGGAGTTACTGCTAAGAATGGAAACACTGCATCAAGTACGTCGGGCTTTGACAGAGCGAGGCAGTTTGTATTCTGGGAAGTTTGTGAGGTTTTGGCTGGCATAGAAACAGATAAGCAGGTACAACTGTAGGAACCTAAAACGTCCTTCCTGCTTCCTCCTCCCTTACCTAGTATGTAGGCAGGAAAAAACAAGTTATTTTTTGATAGACTGAGAAAGCTGAGCAGTACTGTGATATTGCTATTTAATGTAACGATGTGAAGAAATTGGGATGAAAAAGGTTGAGGGGAGGAGGAGGGCAATTGCTTTTTCTCTACAGTACCCCTTATCTGCCCTTTTGTCTGATACTACAGTCACTGGAGAACTTCATCCCAGCAGAACAAGATTGGGCAGGGGGCACTGGGCCCCTGCTGCCTTCCCCCTCCTGGTTTGACACCCCCCCCCCCGGGCCTCTTCCACTGCTGCCACGTTAGCAGCGTGGACGGTCCTTTCTCAGGCTGTGGGGGAGAGATGAGCATACAGCTCATCCTCTCCTACCTGAATGCCTGCAAGAGGTGGGGAAGGGAACCCCAGCCTAGCTTTGAGGAAGAGGATGAGGATGAGTAGGGTTGGATGTGCAGTGGAGCTGGCTCTTTGGAGCAGGGTACAAGATTTGCCTCAGATGTGCCACCCTACCACCCTTACAGCTGTGTTTAATAAAGGCGATGCCTTGACACTACTATAGCCCTGTTAGGTTGCCCTTTATGCTACCCTTTTTCCCTCATACCAGCCCTCCAGTGAATGATATAAACCAAACAGTAATGGGCAGTCAGGGAATAAAAAAAAATCGCCAAATTATTCTGGACCGTGAGGCTGCTTTTGGCATTTGCAATAACAGCACACCTGAGCACCAAAGAAGAAACAGCTTTAAATGTCATACTGAGCGTGAAATGAATCTGGATACAGTGTCAGTAAGGAAGTATGATTAATGTATGATAGGGTATGTCATGACTGTGCCAGTCACAGTGAAGGCGACGGAGGAGAAGGTGGTTCCTGTCCTGTCCCAGGGCTGGCTAAATGAACTACAAATACTTTGCTGTGAGCTCTTGACAGGCTCCGCAGGTGAATTAATAGCATGATGCATGTCAAAAAGCCAGGAGGGAAAAGATGCTAAAACAAAACAAGCAGCGCAAGAGAAAAGCCCTGTGCCAAAAGGTTACAGGACGCTACTCATTTATTTACCAACAGTACGAAAACACCCTTTTCACCACATGCATTTGGTGAGGGACTGCTCCGTGCCTGAACCTGCTCTTAATCCAGATTGCAGCCTCGGGCTGGGAAACCTAAACAAAATAACCTCCTCGGTACATAGCAGGATCTGCTGGGCCAAAATCTGGCCCCAAGTGAGCAGCAAAGAGAAAGCGCTGGGAGCCCACAAGGCTTAAAGAAAAGAGCAGGCACTGGCAAAAGGGAGGAGGTGGGGGAGGCTTCAGCTGCATCTTTTCTGTGTCAAGCTGGTTGGGGGGTTGAAGGGGTGGTCACATCAGCATGAAGCAGCTGTAATTGGCGGCACAGTTTACCAAAGTATGGGCTAGGCCTTCCCTTGCCTTTAGCTCAGCGCAGTGCTGCTCTGACACCTTCAACTTCCTCAGATGTGCTCCAACAGGACACTTGGGCCCCTTTGGCAGGTGGCAGAAACCTCCATATTACTTTATACTTAACCCTGTCATTTGCCATCGCCAGTTCAGCTCAGGTTGGTTTCAGCCTTCCTGAAGACGAGGAATGAGACCAGTTGTTTCGTTCCAAAGCATCCCAGCATCTCAAAGTCACATAAATTTCTTAATTTGAAAAGTGTCCCCCCACCCCCCCAGCCTCCTCCCCAGGGAGTGCTGCTGCAAGTGAGATGCAGCCCATCGCAAGGCTTGCAGTTTGCTTGAATCCCGCAGCACTAGAGAAATGTTAAGCCTACAGGACAAGAGGGGAGTGTCAAAGTCGCAAGCTCTGAAAGCATCTCCCTAGAAGGATTTCATACGAATTTGAAGACCTGGGAATCTTTTGCTGAAATATTTCCTGATCTCAAGAGGTATGGTTTCTACCAGGAAGCTGGTATGCTTTGATGGGATCTGAATGATCCACACAAAAAAAATCAAGCAGAAAGGAGGCTATTTTCTGGATTTTTAGGTAACTACTAGGCCAGTCAATCTGTGGCTAAATTTTATTTTTTAATAAAGCAAATGTATATGCATTTGCTGTTGTAAGCATGTCTTTAGCATACCACTCCTGAATGTGGTGCTCTCACAGATCTGAAAAGGACCCCAGTAAAATAGTAGCTTTGCCAATGGAAAGATTTTAAAAGCCGTACATATAGGTGACAGTTGTATCTCATTGGAGTCTGAGCATCCCTAGGTGCCAAAATTCCCTCAGTGCCAGAGAGAAACTGATGACATTTGAAAGCCCTTGAGGTCTGCGTCTTCCAGTAGCTGGATATTTGGAGATAACATCGCCACCTCTGAGATGACCTGTTACCGGCCAGCTTCCTGAAGGTGTTATGGGGACCCCAAAGGAAGAAAAAAAACAATTTTGCCAGTGAAGGACTGAAGATGAGAGCAAGGCTGAGTGTTGTCACCAAAGTGGCAGGAGGGGGATGGAGTGCAGCAGTGAGCTGAGCTCCACTTCCATCACCTTATTCATAGCGATTACTCAATCTCTTCACACCTGCCACAACAGTGATCTTAGGGAAGTAAAATGGTGGCCTACCTAATGCATTACGAAGTAGGCTTTTTCACTACAGCATTAGTAACGTACCTCTTTTACAGTACCGGATCATTCTTCCCATGGTCTGATTATACCAAAGTGACCTCCTTGCAGCTCTAGTGTGTAATCAGATCACCCAAAATATATAAACAAGAGCAGTGGGAGAGGCAGGGGAAGAAGGCAGCTGCTTTGAAGGTACCACCACCATATCCTGTAGATGGTATGAGACCAGCGCTCGTTCCCAGGCTTCTCAGTCTGGAAACCCAAACTCACAGAGTGCTCCGAGAGCTGTGCAGTGCAAAACACTCTTAGCTAAAAGATGCAACCCCTCTTGCAATTTCTACAGAGTTACTCCTTAGTAGATTTCCCCATATTCTAGCCTAAAATAGCTTGAGTGGGGATGCTTCCCCACTTCCCTTGGGAGCCTGTGCTTGTGAGCCTTCAGAGGGTGGCTGGTGGGTCAGGTTCTTGGTTTAGATTTTGTCCCATCGCTTTTAGTTCTCACCCAGAGCAGCTGCTGCTGGAGCCTCAGGTCCTCGTAGGCTGCTCACCTGGCAAACGCTGCCAGCACAGAGCCACTCCCCGTTACTCAGCCAAGCTGGCCAGGTTCTGCGAGGTGCAGCCTCTGAAACACCGGCTAAAGCATCCCAGACTCCTACAACACGGCACCAGTACCAGGTTTCGTTTGCTTTTGATTTAATAGCAGGTCTTCCTCTGTTGGCACTGCATGAATAAACTGAAACTGCCCTTGAAGAAATTTCCTGTGCCAACAAAAGCAAAAGTTTACTTTTGCTTTGGTGTAAAGGCAAATAAAGAAAAAAAAACGTAAGTGCTTTTAGGCTTGAGCCTGCTAGAGGTTGGAGGGCTATGGTAAGAAATGTAGGTTGTCTGCCTGGGAACCTGTAGTCCCTTCCAGTGCTATAGTCCTAAACCTATTCCCATTTTGAGACCTGTCAGTGCTTATGAGTCTCAAAGGAATTGCATAGTCCATAGGTGAGAGAGAGAAGCCGCAAGCAATGAATACAGAATGCAGACCAAGTCAAAAGCTGCTCAAGAGCAACATGTCAGAACATCAATATAAAATAAATAACTTGGAAGCTGTTAAATTATTTAACCTGAGCTTATACCTATATGTATGTACGTGTTCGTGTACATATGCAACCACATAAGTATTTTCTGTGCATTCACAATCAGGAGGAGATGGATGAAACACAGCCAGCTTCAGCAGGCTGGAAACAGCGGTGCAAGTGCCACCACCTGTAAGTGATCATCTGTAGGTATAGCAGAGGTCATGGAGGGAAAGGAAAAAATAGGGATGTGCCACAGCAGGTGGATGCACACCAAAATCCAGCTGGTGCAAATGGAGGTGTGTCTCTGTGGCGTGTGAAGAATTTGCTTGAATCACAAGCTGGCTGAGTCACCCTGTGCTGTCATTGAGAAACGCATCACATCAGGCTGGAGGAAGAAGAGGGTGGCCTAAAAAAGGCTTGTCACTCTTCCCTTCTGCTCAGAGGTGTTAGGGCCCCAGCTGGATTTCAGGGGCTGTAGTTCAGCTGTGGCTCTGTTGGAGGGCAATAGGGGACCCCAGGGAAAAAAATGACCCTAAGTCTAGAAAAACATGGCCTTAGAGGAAGGATTGGAACTAACGGGTTGTTTAATGCAAAAAAAAAAGTCTGTGGCAAGGCATGACAACAAAAGGGATGAAAGGGGCAATAATCACTTTCCCAGACCTGTGGCAGAGAGGACAAAAAGCTGGCTGCACTGGGATGGAGAGGCAGACCAGACGATTTTAAAGCTACCTTTCTCCAGTGCTAATGTTTATGTTTTAACAGCTCAGAAAGAGCAACCGAGGAAAAAACTTTCCACTGTGGCTGTTCCTTCCCAGCCATCCCAGTGGGGAGCTGCTGCAACATGCCACGCACCGGGAGCACACACTGACAGGCTCTGCGGGCTTGCTGAGCCGGGCATGGCACCAGCACGTGGTGGGAACGACGGCCTGTGGAGACCTCTGGTCCCTGCTGCCCTCTCGTCCCAGGGCTGCTCAGCCACTGTGGCCGCCCAGGCACAAAGCAGCTGAAGGCAAGGGATGGTGAGGTTGGGGGGAATGGGCACCAGTGACACTGTTTAAAAATAGTGGTTGAGAACAGCTGGCCCTGCAGAATATGAAGGACTCAAAGCAATGACAAAAATGAGGCAATATGTCTTTATCTGTTATTTCCTCTGCAGACACTTGTGAAGCAGCACCTCAAGGAAGCAAATTTTAAAGGTTTGTCCAACTTTAAAAAAATTAACCTGTTTGATTGATGAAGTGGTTGATTTTTGGAGAGTCAGTGAGGAGACTGGCAGAAATCCATACTGCTTGTTCTCCCATCAGATACACGAAGTGCTGACTCCGAGTTTGCACGGTGCTGTGGGTGAGCCCTGGTGGACAGCTCAGCCCCTGCAGCTGCTCACTCACTCGCCCCCCCAGTGGGATGGGGGAGAGAATCCGAAGGGTAAAAGTGAGAAAACCCGTGGTTTGAGATCAAGACAGTTTAATAGGTAAAGCAAAAGCTGCGTGCACAAGCAAAGCAACACAAGGCATTCATCCACTCCTTCCCATCGGCAGGCAGGTGTTCAGCCTTCTCCAGGAAAGCAGGGCTCCGTCATGCGTAACAGTGACTTGGGAAGACAAACGCCATCACTCTGAACTTCCCCCCCTTCCTTCTTCTCCCCCCAGCTTTATATGCTGAGCATGACGTCATATGGTGTGGGATATCCCTGTGGTCAGTTGGGGTCAGCTGTCCTGGCTGTGTCCCCTCCCGCCTTCTTGTGCACCCCCAGCCTGCTCGCTGGTGGGGTGGGGTGAGAAGCAGAAGAGGCCTTGGCTCTGTGTAAGCACTGCTCAGCAACAACGAAAACATCCCTGTGTTATCAACACTGTTTCCAGCACAAATCCAAAACACAGCCCCATACCAGCTACGGTGAAGAAAATTAACTCCATCCCAGCCAACACCAGTACACATGGGAATCCCAGTCTTCCCTCCCAGAGCAACAGTAACAGCCGTAGGTCTGCAGCGCCCATGGCCACGGCTGGGAAAATCAAATGCTGCAAAATCTACAAAGTAAAATAACCTGCATCTTTTTTCATCTCTTTTTTTAATTCCAGTCTCAGATGTTTTTGAAAAGTCAAGGCTTGTGATAATGGGAATTGCGTGCTCTTTGTATTTCCTCTAGCTTACTTATGGTTCTTCCTTGCAAAAGGAAAACTGGTTATCAAAACTGAGTGTAGTGCAACTATTTAACCTATTCCTAAATTTTAACCACACTCAGTTTCTAACTGCTCCTGGTGTCATATGGCATATGTGAAGCCTAGGGTGATCCCCATTTGCATTTCAGAGGAGAGTCCTCGCTCTTCCTGCAGATTACATCTGATGGGGGGTAGAGGACTTACTTCATCCCACAGTAGTCATCTAGCAGCGAACAGCTGAGTGTCAACCCCTCACCTAGGCTCCCTCAATAGCCAAAAAAGAGAAAAAACACATCCACAAGGCAAGATATGTCACCTGTTTTAGGATGGGAACGAGTCACCCTTGGGCAAGTTTGTCTTTGATGTTCATAGCTGAGACGTAGATGATTACCTTTCGGAAGGACAAGGCCAGGCCAGTTTATCACCACTGTCAAGGACAGCCACTACCTGAATGTCCCAAAAGGGGAATGGCCACTTTTAACTTAATCATGAGTCTTTTTGCTGGTGGTGCTTTCTTTAAACCCTCAGTTCCTGGTGTCACATAGCTACATGGGAATCTCTGCTTTCATTGAAAGAAAGGCCATTCCTCCTGGCCATTGAATCCTTGAAAATGTCAACCTTCCACTTATCGCAAACATATATAGGTGCACACACGTGCTCACACCAGCTAGGCAGTGTCCCAGTGTAGTTATTTTTAAAGACACCTAATGAGTTTTGGCTGGCCTGGCATGTAATTTCTGAGGTTGCATTTCAAGGGTTGGTATGGTAAGAGGGTATAAGATCAAAGCAGAAGGTCTGGATGGACTTGAGCTCCTCAAACAATGCATCCACACAGCAGAATAGTCTCCGACATGTGTACACCTCTGGTGATGTAGGACTTGGAGCTGCACTGATTGACTTCTTTTCCATTTTGCAGAGCCACACTACAGCCCTATTGCTTTATCTCGGCCTGTGGGAGATCCGAGAGATCTATAAAAATGGTAATCAGATTATGAGGATGGATATTGCTATTCTGAGGGCTAGACCTGCAGGCAAAACCTCCTGTCAAGATGGGACAGACATGACTACAGCTGGGGAAAAGTGTGTGAGAAAGGACACCGTGGAGGGTCTGAAACTAAGTTTCATGGAAAGGGAAAACTCCCCCCTTGTGATTCCTGGGATGGGCAAGGTGTGCATTTGACTGGAAGAAGACTGGGGACCTGAGGACTCATGCATGAGGCCAAATAGGGTTCTGGATCATTAGAGATCATGAGGACAGTGGGAGCAGTGAAAATCATTTCCATGAGGTGTATCTGTACCCAACTATTGCTTTGGTTTGTAGCAGCTCCTTTTCTGGGGAACAGCCTACAGGACTCACAAAAAGGGAAGCAAAGCACTGTTTTTTCCTTGGGAATACCTCTGAAAACATGTGTATGTCCCGTGCCAAAAAGGCACACAGCCATCCTCCTGTGAGGAGGAGGATGGCCAGCATTACATTTTAATGACCGGTCCATGCGTTTTGGAGAGCGGGGCCCATCTTGCCTCCAGAGGCTGTTTGTCTTTGAGGATAATACTCTTCAAACTAGCAGGGGTTCTCTTATGCAGGGGATTATATCTGCTGGAAGAAAGCTAAAAGAGAGCAATTGGGGAAATATGTCATGATTATTCATAAAGGCCGATTAAAAAAATGTTTTTAGTGGCTTAATTCTCCCTTAGTGAGTGTGGTTGTTGGATTCATACTTTGTTTTGATTCAGATGGCATCTGCAGCAGGGTGAATCACTTGAACTGAAGCCCTGAGCTTTTGAAATACCAACTTTTCTTTAGGGAAGCAGAAAAATAGAGCTGGAATTTAAACGCAGCTGATTTAAATAAGCAGTTTAAAAATACCTGCTTAAAAATTCTGGTGTATTTTAACCTCTCAACTTATTAAAGCAACAAAAAAACAGCTTTTGGACAGACTGTTTCAACAAACACGCAGGTCCTTAAACTGCTTTGAAACCTCATGACATTGTGAAACATAGACTTTGGGGCTGGGAGGTGGGATGGGAAGGTTAGCAGAAGGAAACGTCTACCTTTCTTGAAGTGTGTCTTTTGGTTTTTACACAAGAAAAAAAACGATGTTGAAGGCTTATTGGGTACTGCTTCGGCCCAACCAAGCACAAACCAGGTAAGACCGAGGACCACAACAGCCTTTGGCACAACACCTGGCTTTCCCAGCCTACCACGAGCTATGGTCTAGAAAAACCTTAATCTTCATTCCCTCGGTGCAGGGGATGCTGGTGGCATTTTGCCTGCTGGTGTGCTACTGATAAATTAGAAAATAATTAATATTACTAAAAGATTATTTTTCCCATACCCAGTAGTGTAACACACCAAAATAAGTCCTGTTCACTCACCTGAGAGCTGAAGTGCAGGAAATGCAGTGCCATCTCTTACGCAATGCCACTATTAGGATACAAGAGGTAGAAAGATGGCCTTGAGGTACTTGTTAACGCTTCCTCGAGCCCTCTCCCCATGCTGTGCTTTTCACTCATTTGTGACACTCAGAGCAGCGAAACACGGTAGGAAACAGGGTTACTGGCACCGACCATGCCAGGTGTTGGCACCGCTTGCTGTGGACCAGCGCACTCCTCCCTTGCTTGTGAGTGATGCGGCTGAGGGCACGCCATGGCTGCCCTCTCCTGTCCCAGCCGTGCGGGACTCGAGCTGGGAGGATTCGAAGCCGCCTTTCTGTTTTATTTTTCTTTAGCAATGCATTGGTGGTGGTGTAGCCCCGACTGCAGCTGTAGTTAGACACAAGGAGCCCGGTACTCATTCCTGATTTTCTGTATGGCAACTGGTAGTTACTCCAGTATAAGGAGACAGGGGGACTTTTACCATTGTATTGTGGTATATAAGGTACTAGATACATGTACATACAGACATACACAAATACATGTATGTGTATGGTATGCACATTACACCATACACGAGTGGTGAATGCACCATACTCTGTGAATACAGGCAAGGGTAGCCTTATTTTGCAACCAGCGACGGTACGACAGCTTGGAAAAGAAGGAAAGAGATGGTTAATCAGATCTTTTCTTTTTCACTGCACATTTGCTTCACTCCAATAGCTTGCAGGCTTTATTAATGGACTTTATTAAAAACCTAATCCTTTCATCCCCTCAGCCAAAGGCTGAGAAGCCCTTAACGCATGGTCCCAAAGGGAAACCTTCAGCAGAAACCAAGAAAGCGAACTTGGCAGCCCAACCAGATATTTCAAGGGCCAAAACTATGTTTTCCCTCCCACGAGAGCTTCTACCTACAACAAGCCATATATAGAGCTTTCCTTAGCCATCACAGAGAGGTGGAAAGAACTCCTCTGGCAGGGTCTGGGGCATCGGCCAGGCTCCCTGCCATCAGGGCCAGGGGCTTTCAGGCGGGGAGGCACGAGCTGGCGTTACCCCACCACCAGCGGCAGACGTGGTCTTGGGTTCCGCAACCTCTGGCGTGAGCCCAAGGAGGGACGCCCATGCAGGATATGCACAGCAGTTGTGTGGTGCCGGCTCACTTGGCAGCTGTACTGCAAAGGCTTGGGCAAGGGAGAAGCATCTGTGCCACCACCCCAGCTGTAGCTACTCCCTGTTAGTCATAAAAATTACAGTATGAAGAACAAGCAGTTAGTTGAAAATGGTAAATTAAAAGTGTATCTGTAGATGTAAGTTGTATTTTAGTCGAGTCAAAGCCTACCTAATATTGCAACAGCTCTGCCGTGTTTGGTAAGCCGCAAGGAAGGTACACAGATGTTTTGAAGGTTTCCAGCAGAATGCGAACGCTGCAGAATAGCAGAAGCTTTTCTAAGAGGAGTGGAAGCATCAAGTCTCAGAAGGAGAGGGCAGAGCAGCAGGTATTTGCAAAGGTAGCCAGTGGAAAGGAAGAAGCACAGGCTTGGGGCTGGCCAGTAGCCAAAAATGACAAAAGGAAAGAATTCGGAGAACTCACAAGGGTAGAAAAGGGGAATTAAGGCATAAAAGCTATGGTGAAAATAGCCATATCCTATAATTTCCCCAAAATAAAGGAAAAACCAACGATGCCACAGAAGTGACCGAAACCAAGAAGCAGAAGGTGTTTATGGAAATCCCTGTGCCCTGGGAGTTTGTAAGTGGTGTAACTTCATCCTGAAATACAACGGGTAACAAATTAGTTTCTGACATGTCCCACACCCCATTCTTGCACACACGGACCACCAAGCTGGTGCCAGATCGGAGAAGTGATACAGCTAAACCTTTTTTATCTTTTAAATGGGACCTGTGAGTATTCTTTTTTTCCTCCATTTTTCCTAGATAGGATCATCACCACGGTGTGTCATTTTTTTCTAAATGGCAAACCATGGTTGCTTTTCAGCTAGCTTGTAGCAGGGGGAGTATTTTATCTGAGTCACCAGAGCCATCTGTTTTAGACAAATATTTTAGTGAATGATCTCTCTTTTGTAGTTAGACAATTTCTTTATTCTACTGTTTAAGGATCAATTACATGAAGAAAAAGGCGGGGTGGCCTCTCACCGGCTCGCTCGCCCGTGAGCACCTGCTGGCATTAACCCGTGTGCCTCACCCAACTTCAACACCACCAAATATTAAAATGGTCCATGGAAAGATTTTTAAAGCTGGGTTGGAACTACGGCTTAAAGTTTAAAGAGAAACATTTTTAGCCTCCGGGGCAGTTGCAAACAATTTCTATTCAGTTCCCTGTGGACCGCTCAGGAGATAAGAACATCATGTGGAGGTGGGGGTTCCTCAAAACATTGACCTGTGCCTGCTTCTCATGGCACTCGGGCATCATTCAAGGTTCACAGCCAGTGTTTCCTCAGTATGGCAAGTTCCTCCCCTTCTTGCGAGGGGTTTGAGTGGCTTCAGCCTCAACTCCTTCCCTTGGTTCCTGCTATCAGTGGCATTCTCTTCCCCTTCTCCTTTCTGCCCAACCATAAAATCCCAAGTGAAACAGCCTTCACAACACATGCATTGGGATGGCTTCCCCTCACGGTTGGCAGCATGAGACTCGGCAGCATCCTCTCCCATACCACACTGCAAGCAAGACTGGTGCCGCCGGGCAGGCTGCTTTCCTGGTGTCCCTCCCCATGCAGCTGTGCAGGGTGGGTGGCTTCTGCTCAACTGGGCTTGCCGCAGTGGCAGGCCAATGCCCAGGCTCCCGGCAGCAGTTTTGGCTGAGGCCGGCGAGGAAGCTGTAGCACACGGGATTTCTGTCAGCAACATCTTGTCACCCGTAGCCATGACCATCACGTGTCTGAGACCAGCTGTCCCTGAACCTCGGGATGTGGCATGCCATGGTGGCCAGCCCAGTTACAGGCCTTTACAGCCTTGGGATATTGTTAAATACGATGTTTAAAAAAAAAAAAAAAATCCACTGGTGCTGGTTGGTGGTGGTGGTACATATTGTGTCTCCACCACTAGCCCTGCCATTCTCACACAGCACCAGAATTGCAAATATTTGATCTGATAAAAAATATTTGATCCGATAAAAACTTTCCACAGAAGCAGCATAAGAAAACCATAAAGCACTTAGAAATAACATTTTTCTCTGCATAGCAATAGACTGGCTGCAGGAAAAGCAGCCGTTTCAGAGACTTCTGCATTTATTGCCTTAGCAGTGCTTGAGCCCCGGCTTGTGCTAACACCATATGGATGCAAAAGGAAAAGAGAGCCCAAACTTGCAGCTGAAGACCCCACAGCGACATGGTCCTAGCGGAGACGCCACCACTGCTGCTCTCACTCAGGCCGTGTTACCCGAGGCATGCAGCCCAAACCACCGGTGCCTTGCTCCTGCTTGCACACCAGCCGCCGGACCCCAGCATGTGGAGGCATGAAGCTCTGGGGCGAAGGCCAGAAAAACCGCTATTTTTTTTGTCATGGGCCAGTGTTTGCCCTCAGTTTCAAAGCTCAAAGCCGGCACTGCACAGAGGTGGGTTTGGCTTCCTCTTTCTGCAGCACAGCCTGCACTTAAAAACTGCAGCGCACCCCACTGAGGTGTGTGAAGGTTGGGCTTTCATCTGCACTTGCTCTCCTTTGCACCCAAGGACAGGTGACACTGCCCTGGCAGCTCAGCAGCACTCCCAGACGGGCGCCGGAGCCAAGGCAGGCTCTCCCCAAGGTCCATCTCCCTCCCCACTAGCCAGCCAGGTGAAGCAGCACTGCGAGGTCAGCCATGGGTAAGTAATTTTCCAAATGACTCATTGGCAAATAATTTGCTGCAATGGATGAACGGACTAGAAGATCGAGACAGCTGAGTCGCTGACTCTGTATTGAAATTTCAGGGGTTTTACATACAACTAGGTGTAGTCTGTCCATCCATCCCCATGCACACACACCGCAGGTCCCCAGTGCACACGTGGCTGGAAGCTGTCCAAAGGAGGAACCTATATGTCCTCCTTGGGGCTTGCTTGCGTTTGGGACATGCCTGGCCCAGAGCTGCCAGGTTATTAAATGCTGGAAGAAAATTAATGCACATGCACCACTGTCGCCTCC
>NW_008794082.1:200208-240623 GCF_000699145.1 Aptenodytes forsteri
CCCCAACTCCTTCAAACCAACACAGCCAGGAGGAGATGAATTGAGCCGAAACACTATCGAGTGCACCAGTTTAACAGCAACGGGAGGCTGAGCAAATCTGGTGAGACTTGGTGGTTGCATGGGGTCCCTTGGGATTGGGTGGGATTAACCCACCCTTACTGGGTGTTTTGGGCCAGTTCCACTATGCTTGCCTATGATAACCTGAAAATCATTAGTGTGGACATCAGGCCAGGGCTTGTTTATGTTTCAGTTTTGCACTAAATAGATTTAACAGTACCTTGTTGTGGCTCAGCTTGAAACAGCACCTAATCAGTGTAAACTGTATGGATGTAAGTGGCTCTGAAACCACAATGTGAGTGTACTCACCCAACTATGTACTACCTGAAAAGCATCGCTGCTTGCCTGGGTCTGCAGGAGACCAATAACCTAGGGGCACACTGGGCCTTCGGAGAGTTTGAGAATCATTGAATTTGCTAAATAATGAAAATTAATAGAAAGCTACAGATCGGGTTGCATTATTTTTTATGATTCTGCTCTTATTTTAGTCTTGTCACAATAGCAATCTCCTCTCCCAGCAACTCAGGGGTACTTCCAGGAGCGTCACACCTGATGTTTGATGCTGCTTTCAGAAGCATGACCCCCTAAATCTTGACTGCAGCATCAAAATCCATCGACTGCTTTACTTGGGAGAGGCTCGAACTTGTGCCACAGCTCCCTCCATAGGGCTGCAGGTAATTATTTGCATTACTATCAATCAAATGCTGTAGCTGAACTACACCTTTATCAGACAGCCAAAGTCTTTTCATGTTCGGGCAGTGGTTCAGTCTGGATCACGTCACTGGCTGAAACAAGTCTGGGGAATAGAGAGGAGAGTGAAATAAACTGGTTTACGTGAAAGTGAGTGGTGCCAGTTTAACAGCTCCCAAGAGCTGGAACACCACTGGTGAGACCTGAGAAATATGCAGCGTCTCGCCAGGCTTGCAGCGATTTAAACTGACTCTATTTGATAAATGTTTGCTGAGTCAGGCAGGAGGGATGCTTTCACCCCCACTGCTCCTGGTAATGGAAAGTCGTTTACCTTCAATAGCTGGTTATAAAAAAGAAAAATAAAAGGAAAAGCTGCCTCAAAATCAGATATCTTTTGGGAAACACTTTGCTGGGCAAAGAGGAGCCATTGGAGGCACTCTTGTCGAACATTTTGGGGAGCGAGAGCTGCCTGCAGGGACAGAGCCAGGGCCCAGAGTAAACCTCTGCAATAAGATACACTCGCAAGTGGGCGGTAGCTCAGTGCCACGAGGCCTAGTGCCTTGGAAACTTGTTTTGGGCAGTCTTGACCTTAATTCAGCTTGTGTTTTGCTGTAAGAGCAATTGCCTGACTGTTGCCTAATTTTCTTTTAGGTTTAGCTTCGCTTTGTGCAAGGAAACGATCGCAAGGGTTTGTCAGACCCTTACCACCCAAGTGATCATCATGTAACTACCCCTGCAGACAATTTAAAAAAAAAAAAAGCAAAGACTGCTCAACCAGACTGCTTAAGATGTCTAAAAAATAGCCTCAAATGGGCTTTTGACCAAGGAGGAAGAAACCCCACCATCGATGTCCTTCTCCTGGCAAAGAAACAGGGATGTAGAGCACATGCCATACCAATGCATGAAAAGGGTAAAATAATAACAAAAAATTAGCAGTAATTAGATAATTGGGATTATGAATTTCAGTAACATGGTAACTGAATTAATAGAATCTGTTGGGTTTTATTATGATTAGGCTGGCAAGGCTTTGTTAGATGATGAATACACTCGTTGCGCCACGTAGTGGATGTGGTTCCTCAGCCCACATAGATCGAATTAAACTTGCGTAGCACAGCAAAGCAGAAGAGCTTTCCATCAAAGTACTCACAGAACCTCTTTTGACCAGGCCTAGGAGAAAACTGTGGGGCGAAGTGCGTCAGCTAGGGAGCAGGGAAAAGCACCCAGCATTGTCTTTCATGTCCTTCTATTAAGTGGCTCGATCAGGAGATTAGTCCTGCTCTAAATGATGATGAACCTTTCCAACACTAACACCAACACCTGGAAAATGGGAATAGGGTTTGGCGCAGGGGCTGGCAGGAGGGGTGGTGTCACACCACAGGGGTGGGGATTCACACCCATTGCCGCTCTGCAGTCCCAGCCTTTGAAGGCATAAACCTTCCGGCAGGATTACTCAACTCCCACCAGGGATTTTCCCCTTTCCCCTTCCCTTTTCCTCTTTCCCCCCCCCCGTGCAGACATCGCCAGGTGTGCTGCAGGGGATCTTCCCCTCCCTCCAAGTTTAATCTTTAAATCGTCTTTGTCACTGGTGCTTTTCCAGAGCTGCGGTACCCAGCACCGGTGCTTTCGGAAGAAGAAGAAAGCAAAGCACATTGGAAACGGGTGGCAGTAGTGGCTGTGTGCCCTGGGGGGCAGCGGCAGTGGGGCAGCCACTGACTGTCAGCCTTTGCATGCCTGTGCTCTGCATGCTTATTTAAGGAAAATATTGAAGTTGAGATTTTTTTCAAAAATGTCAGAGGGATAAGCATGTCTAATTCCTATTAAAATCAACAGGAACTAGACATCCAGCCAGCTGGGGGAAAAATAAAAGAAAAAAAGATATTAAACACCTGGCTAAAGCTGTAGTGATGAATCAACCATACTCCAGCCCACAAAGGATGACTCAAGTATACCGCTAATCCAGACTTTTCTAGCAACTAAAATTTGCGTTAAAAGTCCACGTGTTATGAATACACCACTTTTTTCAGTAACGTGCAAAACAAGGGAATAATTATATTACACATAAATATGTATGAATATTTTCCATTAGCCTTTAAAGGACCTGGTTTTAAAAAGATCTTTACTGGCTGTCACTCAATTACACAAACAATGTGGAGATTTAGAAACCAAAACCAGGGGCCAGGCCAGGCCAATTTCTCACATGGCAAAACTCCACTGACAGCAAGTGCATTTAGGGCACGGCAGAGAAAGCATCCCTCCCAGGAAGAAAAGGAATGAGAAAACACTGGGGAAAACTAAATCCCCTCCGATGGACACCTGGTGTGCTGCCTTCCTGCCGTGTGGCTGTAGCTTTTACATCAAACCCACCATCACTGTTAACAGCGCCTGTTGAAAAGACCCAACGGCTAATGAAGCGACCAGCAACACGTCGTCGGACGATGAAACGTGCAGGCAATAAATACAGGGCTATTGACAGAGGTCTGGGTGTCTAGAGCTCTGCTTTCACGCAGGGGGGCTCTAGACCCCCCACCCCATTCCCCCCCCACTTCTGCCCACCCCGTGCCAAATCGCAGATCAAAGGCAACCATCTCTGGGATGGCAAACATGGTGTGGTCCAAAAATGGCTTGTGAGCAACAGGGAAACCAGAAGAGCCAAAAGGAAAGATGAACACCTGCGTGCTGTTGCCGCCATGCCATGACACTTTTTATCAGGGCTGCCGAGATGCTGGCGTATGGCGCAGCAGTTCCTCATCTTCAATACAGATGGAAAATAAGTGATGGGAGGCTGCTTGTTTGCTAAAATGCCCAGACAAACTCCAGGTTGGGAAGAACAAGCGGAGCAGCTACCGAGGCTTGGTGACCTGCCAAATCAAACAACTCATGGCAAGGAGCTAAAAAAGAGACAACATTTCTGTGTAACAACGCATCTGGTAAAAATGCCCCATAAACAAAGCTGGTAGAGATAACCTGATCCTTCCACTGGAGCTGGCTAGAGGTCATGCCATGGTCCACCCAGGCATGGTCCCATTTGCACTTCTCCAACCCCTTCTTGGCGTGGCCGCCACAGGAGGGACACTTTCAGCTCTGCAGTCAGCGCTCCAGCATGTCGGGACCACCGCCTGCCCGGAGGCACAGCCTTGGCCACCCCCAAACCTCCATCCATGCTGCTACAGTGGGTGCCAGCCACCCACACTGGCAGGCTGGGAACGTGCTTTAAAGAATAGTATCCATGTTACACGCACATGGGTTCAGCGTCCCTTCGGCCAGGCTAACCCCCCGCGGTGCCAGGGGTCCCGCCAGCCATGCTGAGGCGGCCGTGATCAAAGCCCCTCTCCATGGGCACCTGCAGCCTTTCTCCAGTGCGGCATTAGACCATGCACTGCCAGCTGCAATACTCCACAGTGTTCCACCCACCAGAAGAGGGACATGCACATCGTGAGGACAGGTGATAAGGCTTTTCAGTTTGCTTTGAATCCTGTGTCTTGCAGGCTAAGCTCTCCTTGCAGCTGTCCCAAAACTAACCCCTGAAAGAAACAGCACTGTAATGGAGTTACCTTCGCCTCTTCATTTTAGTGCTATAAGTGATTAACGCCAAGGAGGTGAGCTGTAACCAGAAATAGGGCTTGTGTCCTCTGAAGGAACAGCCCACACTGGACATTTCCCCCCCGCCCCTGACCTGTCACCTCCCGGGAAGGGCATTGGGTGCCCCGAGATCCCTCTGGAGCAGCGGCAGCCTCGGCAAAAACCCAGCCTGCTTGGCTCCACGGCACGGCCCTGCGGGGAAATGCCTGCCGGCAGTTTGCAGGCTTTTTGGCAGAGACGGAGGCAGGAAGCCCTGCGGTGAAGCGCCTGAGATGGAGACCCACCACCGCCAAGGGAAGGCCTGATATCGCTTGGGGCTCCGGATGAGGAGGCTAGGAAAGGAGGGAGCACGTCCGCAAGCGCCAGGCCACAAGGCAGCGGCCGTGGCGGACAGGATTGCTGCTGGGAGCCGGGGCAGCGGTACCAGGCTGTGTGTGTGCACATGTGTGTGTGCGCACAGGTGTGCGTGCAAGGGGGGGTGCACGTGCACATGTGTGTGTGCGCACAGGTGTGCGTGCATGTGTGTGTGCACGTGTGTGAGCAGCTTGGGGGAGGGCTGGCTGGTAGCTCCCTACCACAGAAAATGCAAACACAAAGATCAAGCCTCTGCATTTACCAAGCTCCGGGGAAGAGCAGTTACTGGGAGCGGGGGCAATCCGGACCCTGCTCTCAACAGCTGAACTTTCTTTTGCAACATCCTAAAAAAACCCCAACCCCAACCCCGCTCCAGTGTCTGACAGCTGATGCTTTATTACCGTTATCCGAAAGAGACTTTGGTGGGTTACTGTGGTCCTCTCCTTGCTTTGCTTCCCAGCCTACAGCCCTTTCAGAAAGCTTATTTTGGGAGACCCCACTTTTGAGGGACTCCGACACCTCCCTTTTCCTCCAGCCCTGGTGACACCCCCTTTATCTGAGCTCTTTGCCGCCTCTCAGGGTTGCGCAGCCCTACAGTGGTGTGCCTGTGCCGCAGGAGCCTGCTGCGCTGGCTTTTTGGGAAACCAGCCTTTGACGTCTTTAGCAGCAACTCTTCCTGACCACCACTTTGCAGAGAAGGAATTAAGTGTTTGTCATCACAAATGGCTCAGAAACAGAAGATTTTCACACAGCTTCAAACCCAAGCAACTCAGCTTATGTAGATCTACTTCTTTCTTGTTTCTCTCTGCAATATGGGGGGAAAAAAAGGATATAATCAGAGGCCCGAGTGCCAGGTTTGCTTCCTTGTGCTCTGCGCCCCATGTTTGCCTTATGTGCCTCTTCATTACACATGTCCTGGGAGGTCAGCACAGTCAAATCTCACTTAGTAACTAAAAGCAGCAAAAGCACAGTAGGACGTTTGCAGAGCCCCCCACCCCTCCTGCTGCTCGTAACTGCTGGAGACCCTGGGAGATAAACCCTCTTCCCAGGCTGGTACAATTAGAGATTTCCCTTCCAAAGGGATGGCTGGCACTGAGAATATTTGCGTTTGGTTTCCCCTTCCCCAACTCTATCTGAAGAAAAAGGAACTGCTGAAAGTTTGCAAGCAAATTTCCTTTCCCAAGTGTCCACAGTATTTTAAATCTCATGGTATGCCATCAGGAGAAAAGCAGGCTAGATATCAACCATTTATAACATAGAAAGCTCAAGAAAGTTTAAGGAATGAGACATATTAGTGAAAAAATCCATTTTTATTTAGCTAGGGAGAAATTAAGACCAGGAAAGATGGAACACTTTGGTCAAGATATTACATCCATGAGCGCTGCTGCCACCTAGGATTCCTCTCCGTGCCTTGCAATATCAGGCTTTTAATTAAAGACTCAGGTCCTTAAGACAAGCAATTAAGTGCCAGCCCAAGCATGCCCTCAAATCTATCTGAACAAACAATAGGAAGCTGATGAGATGCAATAAGGGGGAGGAGGAGGAGGAGGATTTCTGCCCCAAATGGCTTGCAGTGCCTAGCTTTATTTTTTTTTCATTTAATTTTTAAATCAGAGGTTATCACCTCTGCTCAGTGACCCACAACCAAAGCTTCCCTTCTGTTATCAGATAAAAAGGAAGCTGTTTGCTTTTTGCAGGACGAGTCCAGCACAAGGTAGCACTTGCATGCCAGGCGCATGGGCTGCCCTGTCCTGCTCTTGCAGCCAGCCCCCCCAAAAGTCCCGGCGGTGCGAGGGCGGTGTACGGAGGCAGGCTGCATTACGGGGTGTGCGCCTCCCTGCAATGCCTGCCGGGAGGAATGGGGTTTAAGGGATTTGCCTTGGGAACCTGGGTGCCGGTGCTTCCATTCTATCAGCAGCCGCTTCCATAAACGTTAAAGTTACAGAAAACGAGCTCCTGGTGCCGGTAGCGACCTTCCACCAGGGAGGAGAAACGTGGTCGGTGCAAGCGCTTCACCACCAACCACCATCGGTGGTTTTCGCTGCTTGAAGGGGGCCTGGCTGACATGGCCACGGGTCAGAAACGAGCCTTGGGTGCAGGGACCCGGCTCAAGGGTCTTGTTCAACCCAGCCCCTGTGCGGCAGGGTGGAAAGATGCGATGATGCTCACACAGCTGAGCTCCAGGGCTTGCAGGCTGAAACAATGTTGGTTTAATTAAAGATACCTCCCCATAATCCTGCCAGACGCATGTCCTGAAACCACTGAGCCCATAACCAACGCTACTGCCCAAACCCTCTGGGTTGGTTACAGCCAAGGGACTGGTCATTCTCCGACCCCCTCCGATTTCACCCAAAACAAGCATGTCTGCACAGACTTTTGTCGGACTTCAAATCAGCTTGAAAGCGCTCCTTAGTTTGCAGGGGTGCAAGTCCTTCGTTTTGTCGAGCTGGTTCAAAGTGTTCACCAAATGGTGAAACACTTAAATCACAGAAATGCAGCAGTCTGTGGCTGAACACCCAGAGTCTGCCAAACCACAGCTTCTGGAGGAGCCTGGAGCGCACCCAAGCCTTTCCTCCACAAATCTGGGAGCATCTGCTGCCTGGGGTTTCCTCTGAGGACACAAGGCCCAGCGCGAACACAAGATTCATTTTATTTGTACAAACGCTCCCTGTGACTGCCAGATGGATTAATCTGGAGAGGAAGGCATTAACCTCCCTAAGTACCTGCAGCAACCCTTCTTGTCTTACATCTAATTTGCGCTGGCAGAAAAGCCTGTATCGGATCCAATTTGTGCTATGGAAAAAAAAAAGAAATCCCGTCAATCATAAATATGCCATAATAAGCAATTTTAAAAAGGAAAAAATATATAGACACATACATACAAAATATGCTTCATAACTGAGGTTTTATTCCAGCACTCACTAGTTGCTGAATATAGATGTTGTGGGCTGTTGTACCCACTCAGAGCCGCCAGCTTTGCTGCTGCCTGCCTACGTTACCAACTAATTTCTCCAGGTGGGATGTGCCAGTAAGGCCAAGTCTTGGCACAGGCACCTGAGGATTTAAGAGCCATGTTTTAGGTCCAAGGGAGAAGCAGTAGTGCTTAGAAAGGGGAACCAGCTTTTATTCCTGTTTTCCCCCCCGATGCAGCAAGCACAGCAAGGTGAAGCCAGGCATTTCCCAATGCGAGTCTCTGGTTCATCTTCTCTGTTGATGTCAAAACAAATCGAATAATCCTCCACATACTTTTATTAATGCAAAAAAGCACTTTTTTTCCCAGCAGGAGGTGTGCCGATGGTAGAGGACCAAACTGAAGGTGCTGTTCAAGGGGTTGTGTTGTATTCCTGCTTCTAAGCGAGGAAAGGACAGCTTGAAAATGAGCAGAAAATAATTTTTTTACTTGCCGAGCCCTTTGATTATGACCACGTAAAATGAAGAGGTGCCCCTCTCACCCCTGCATCCCCACCTCGAGCACTTACTGGTGAGGAGCCCCTCCGTCCCCCTGCCAGCAGCCACAGGGCACCCTTCACCATGGGACTGGCTCCCCAGTGTCCCTGTGTGATGGCAAGGGCACCTTTGGGGCCCCTTTTGGCCCCCACCCAGGGCGCTCCGTTCCTCCTTGGAGGGCAGTAGCTCCTTGCCCCGTGATGCGCACGTGGGGCCCTTCGCAGCTGCCTGGTTGGGCACTGGGGCTGGGGGGGGGTGCAGCAGCCTGTGTCAGTTCCCCCCCTGAAAACCCCACCTTGTGGTGCAGGGACCAGAGTGGTGCTCAGGCACACCGACTAAGGCTTTTCAGCTGTCCCTCCTTGTGTATGTGCAATACGCACGCATTCGCCCACACAAAAAATAGCAAAATAGGTGAACGTCAGTGCTAAAGCAAAAAAATTCCATTTGACTTACAAATGAGGGTTTTTTTACTGCCTTTTGGGAAGCTTTGCTGCACAGGCAGCGCCACCGTTTCAACCGTTGCTTCAGGGTGGAACAGGGAAAAATAAGCACCAGAAAATCGCATTGACTGACAAAGGGTGAGTTTTTTAGCAGCTTCATCTCCCCAGACACCAGCACTGTTTGTTTCTTATGAGATTTAGTGGGAAGCGGCTTTGCCCTCTTACACCCCATCCCCCGAGCCGCCGCATGGGAGCGGGGCCACGCGCCCACATCCTGACTCCCGGAGAAGGACCGGCTCCGTCAGATGAGTGACCTGATTGCAGCCCTCCCGTGCTGCGCTAAGGCTGCTGTCTTCTGCTGAGAGGAGAGCAAAGCACAGGGTGACGCCGTGTCCCCCCCTCGGGAGGCGACTGATGACCTCCAAGCAGGGATGGCTGAGGAAGAGGAAGGGAACGGGGTAGGGAAGGACGTGCTCCTCCTGCAAACGCAGCACCTAGCATGCTCCCACTAGTTGCTTCTGGGAGTGAAATTTTTGAAACGCAGAAAAAAATGCCACAGATGTCAGGAAGGAGAGGAATGGCCATGCAGAACTTGACTCCCCATTAAAAACAAAACAAACCAAAGCAATAAAAACCCAAACAAGCAGACCAGGTAAGTTCGGGCAGTTTGACATGTGCATGAGCATGTTCCCGTGAGCACGGTTTCGGCACACGCTGCCTGGGTGTGTAGCTGCTGAGGATGGACGATGCATCGCCTCGTGTGTGGGAAAGCACAGAGTGTCCCTGCCGCTCCTGGCCAGGCCGCGGACCTGAGCCCGGCATGTGCGCCGAGCTCTGCTGATCTCCGTACCTCAGGGTAAAAACCCGGCACCGTCAGGGCACCAGGCTGTTGAGAGAGCCAGAAGCTGCCAGTGACAGTACCTGCCACTGCCACCGCTATCCATGCTGGAGAAGTAAAAAGGTTTGTGTGTGGAATTAGAAGATATCCAGTAATTCATCTGTGTCCACACGGTCTCGTAAAAAGGTTGTGTGTGGAATTAGAAGATATCCAGTAATTCATCTGTGTCCACACGGTCCCCTCATGTCCTTAGCTAGGAAGCAAGGCTATGACTGCTCCTGGTTGCAGCTCCTGCTCCTTCAGTAGCAATCGCCAGGTTTTTGTCTTGGGCACTTGCCTGGGCCCTGCCTTGTTCAAAAGCTGTTGTGGGAGAGGTGCCAGCCGCGGCTGGAGAGCTGCTGGAGAAGTAAAAAGGTTTGTGTGTGGAATTAGAAGATATCCAGTAATTCATCTGTGTCCACACGGTCTCCTCATGTCCTTAGGGATGGCTAGGAAGCAAGGCTATGACTGCTCCTGGTTGCAGCTCCTTCCTTTTCAGTAGCAATCGCCAGGTTTTTGTCTTGGGCACTTGCCTGGGCCCTGCCTTGTTCAAAAGCTGCTGTGGGAGAGGTGCCAGCCGCGGCTGGAGAGCTGTCCTCCGGCCAGGCAGAAGCCGCAGCTCCACCGTCCGGCCTCCGCTGACACTGACTCCCCCTTAATGGACAATTAAGAAGCACACCGCTTGGCTTCAAAACATACAATATACTTTATTGCCTGCTAGATAATCAAAGTGAGGAGTAAACACCATAGCTGGAAAAAGCAGAAAAGGACCAGGAGAAGGAAAAGAATATCCAGTCACCAAACAAGTTATCAGGCAATAAACCATACACAATATAAATAATCTGTTTCCCAAACAACTAAATCTTTATTTTGCTAATGGCCATTATATGGTTAATTATCAGTAGTAAAATCTCTGGATTTCCTTTTCTACACAGCATTAGTAGTAAGAAATATATAAGGGACTCTGCAGAAAGCAATACAAAGGAGTTATATACACAGGCACCTTCTGTGGAGCAAGAACAGAACCTCATCTAATAAGGAAGGGCTATCTACAAACCAGAAGACCATAGTAATACAATATTAGCTCAGACTTAGTTTAGCTGCAGCCTTTCCACAAGGTAGGCTAGCCAACTTATGTATACATATATATTTTAATATAGATATATAGAGATTTATTATTTTAAAAATAATGTGAACTACCTGTAGTTCCTAGACTAATTTTAAAGAGGCAGTGTACCTTTCCGAAGCTTCATTTCAGGAAGTATATTAAAAATGGTATATAAAAGACTAGCAGACCCAAGCTCGCACATCAACTTCCGATATCTTCCCTCCAAATTTTTTTCTAATGCAATAGCTGCCATCCGCATTGACAGCAATGCCTTTAGTCATCTGGATTGCTATTTATGTCGCTTTAATTGCTACCACTAAGTTTACTGGATTATAGTGTTAGTAATTGTTGATTATAAATAGCAATAATGCTGCAGTACACTGTCAAAGCCTGGCCGCGTTATGAAGATCTAGTCTGTACGTGCATGCAGAGTTTTGTTGTTTAATCTAAAAGAATATTTCTCAAAGTGCTTCCCCTGCCAACCCCCCATGTTGTTCACGTCGCAAGGGCTCCTCTCTCTAAGGAAGATGTGATGCCTCTCACCCCACACCAAACTCTCAGCAGTCCTTCACACAGCATCCATCCATCCATCCATCCATCCATCCTATTTTATTTTTAGGGCATAACCCTTCCCTCTCCCACAGCCAGTGTCCTGAGGGCTACTAAATATGACTTACTAAAATTAAAACCAACTATTTGAGGAAATGCTTTTAACACATTTTGGGCCAGATCTCCAGCTGGGCTATTTTGGCCTCGTGCTCCCCACAGCAGGCAGGCAGGCAGCAGAGCGCTGCCCGTTGCTGCTGCCTTTATTTTTAGGGCATAACCCTTCCCTCTCCCACAGCCAGTGTCCTGAGGGCTACTAAATATGACTTACTAAAATTAAAACCAACTATTTGAGGAAATGCTTTTAACACATTTTGGGCCAGATCTCCAGCTGGGCTATTTTGGCCTCGTGCTCCCCACAGCAGGCAGGCAGGCAGCAGAGCGCTGCCCGTTGCTGCTGCCCAAGAGCCAAGCCCAAGACACCGAGCAGGGGACAGGGAAGGGAGAGACGTTTGCTGGGGACACTGTTAGGACCCAGTGAGACCAAGGGTACCTTTTGTGCCACCTGTTTCCAGTCTGCTCCCTGTTTGCATCTTGGGGTCCACTCTCAAAGGCAAAGTGGGAGCATGCACGTGCTGACGGGCAGCAACTCGTCCGATGGGACTTTCTGTTAAAAACAGGGATCAAGGGACAAGGCCCCCTTTGTAAGCGATGTCATTTTGTTCTCAGCCCAACCCTCCCTAGGCTTTGCTGGTCCTGAAGTGCTACATCACTTTTGTTCATGACGCAGACGTCACTTAACACATTCCTTGCCATAAGGGTTTCTAGAAGCCTCTTCCCAAACCAGCGATGACACCCTGATGTGCAGTCACTCTACTTCGGGTACCACCCCAGCAGTGAGGAGCCAGGTTTGCATGAAGTAAGTAGCTCAGACCCAGGAAAGACCCAAAACAGCAGCGCAAGCAGGGGGGTCTCCCACTCGGGCAGAGAACCTGGTGGAGAGAGATGGCTGGGGGGGGAGAGGGATGTTTTCCGGCTTCGGCTCTATTTTCACACGTGCCCAGGTATGCCCCCCCCGCCTGCAATGTTTCCTTGTGACCTGCCAAGCCAGGATCTGGCCTGTGTGACTCGGCATGGTCCAACCAGTGCAAGGGACAGCTCTGCTCCCCTGGGACCCCCAGCCTGGCACAGGCCACTGGGCAGAAACGACCTCCAGTATGAGCACCAACATCTGACTAAAAGCATACAACACACCCTCAACAGAAGCCGTCTTTTGAGTATAGCAGAAAACGTGTATCAAGAAACGTGTGGCAATAAATAAACTGTTTCCCATAACAAGCCTGGCATTTTGATAGGGGAGCTTAAAAACGCATGCCCTGATGGAACAGGATGTATTTGCAGTATTACAGAATGAAGGATGAACTCTATTTAAAAGCATACCTGTCATTAGCACTTTGCCAGGCAAACACATCCTTGCTGAATTCAGCATTACCCTCTGCATCTTCGCTTGCAAAACAGTAAAGCTAGAAAATTCCTGATTGGTATTTCATAGTGACCTCAGAAGCAACCATAGCTATCCAAGCAGCAGGTATCCTTCTCTATCTCATCCCGGTACCATCCGGAGCACGCAGGTAAGTACCGTAAGAAGAGAGGCACACACAAAAGCTAGAAGCTGACCCGTACAACGCAAATTCTTCTGCCTATATTGGGAAAGCCACTGTGTATGGATGCTGTTCAAAACTCAGTCACCTCAGTTCCTGCATCGCCACAGAGTATTACTTCATCTTATTTATGTATCTGGACCTTCTTTTACCCTTGGTGTTACACAGATGGGTGTGCAAGCACAGCAGAAGGGAAATGCTCCTTTTTTCTGTATTTTGGTAAGAATTTTGTGCCTGCAAGGGTTACAGGATTAGTGCTATTTCTCAGTTCTGTTAGTAATTCCTGTTCAGCTCTACAGGACTCAAAGCACATGCTGATACTCAACAGCAGGGAAAATACGAGAAGCAACCCGCTATGCTGGGAAGGAAAAAAAAAAGGCAAATTTTAAGAGAGAAGCACTTACATTGGATATAAAATCAATTAAAGATTCACCTTTACTGGCTGCTCTTGTGTTTTTTTGACTACCAAGGAAAAGGGTGTAATTTGGCAGTCAGGCTCCGGTTGATCTGCTGCAAAGTGCAGCCTTTTTTGTCACTTTTGACTCCACTGCAACCTATTTTTGCTTATCCTGGGTAGGGTTGCTAGGTCTGAGCAGGAGCGAGGAAACCAGGGGAAACACGAGGAATTAAGAGTCTATTGGAGCGAGAGAGAAACCGTGAAACATGGAGGAAAACACTTTTCCTTCTCCAGGCATTGCTGAAGATTGTATCGACTGTGAAAGCCGGGAACTGCTGAACATGTTGGTTAATTTGCAACTGAAGTGCAGTTTGATAGGCATCCACCGTTTTTCTTAGTTTGTGTGTGAAACCAGAAGCCAAAAATTCCTAGCGCTAGGCCATCCTAGCCAGGGTGATTACTGGGCTTGGGGAAAATCTGTTCATCCCTTCCACAAACCTCGTTTCCCCTTTTATAAAAGTGCCATTTCTCCCACTCACAAGGTTGTTGAGGAAATTGCATTTTTTGAACTGCTCTGTTGCACCCGTTTCTTTTTAGCCATGAAATGCTTTTTCTCTCAACACTCTGAGATCGCCAACTACTGCAGCAGGTTGTCTGTGGAGATACAGCCCTTAAAAAGTCAGCCTCTGGTTGATACGCAGTTGCACTGGGTTTCTTCAAAGGCTCTTGCTGGAACTAAATAGACTTGGGTCCCTCACCCATCTATGCTCCTTGCCATACCCACGCCCATAACTGGGCCAGGCGCCACCTGGAGCAAGCACCTGTAGGAGGCCAATGTTACTAGGGCCTCTGCTTTATGTCCTGCCTATGGTTTCACTTATTTTAGCTCTTCGATACAGCATCAGTCTCTGCTTTTCTTTGTTGCACCTCCCTGGGTGTCAGTGCCTGGCTCAGTACCACCACCTGGAGCGGCTTAGAGGGAACCTTGAGGCCACAACGGCAACTGATGGGCACTGCACGCCTCCAGCAGCACCTGCAGGGCCACCTCTGCCGCAGCTTGCTGCCGTTTCTTGTTGGGGTCGCAAAGCCAAGGACATGCATGGCCGGTGCTCAGCAGCACCCCAGCACCCTGTACAGCCCTCAGTGGTGCCGCTGGTCCCTGCCATGGCAGCATGGGGCCGGCAAGGGGCTGCCGTGCATTGCAGGAGGTGCTAACGCCGCTTGCCGCCGCAGCCAGGGGACTTTGCCATTGTCTCCCCCTGCCTCCGAGCTGTGTAGTGCTGTGTAGAAGAGCAGGGCTGGTGGGACCTGGGGCCAGGTCCCAGCAGCACGCTGGCATGGTCAGGGCGACCTTTGCCCTGTGCCTGGACCGTTAGTGTGGAAGAGGTTTGCCGACCTGTTCCTGTAAGCCTACAACTTCTGCTGAGCACAGCAAAACCCTGCCCTGGTGCCAGCCACAGCGACTGGGAGTGCAGGCAGGGAGCTTCCTGACAGCCCCGCACAGGCAGAAAATGAAGGCAATTGCCTCCCTTGCTTGAGGGATGTGCTCTCCCCTTTGCTTCCCCGTTGGAAGCCCGTTTCTGGTTTTAGGTATTCTGCATGGAGAAAAGCATGGTCTGTTCCCACGCAACTCCTTTGCAAACCACGGCATCTCCCCGGGTAAATCAGTGCACTATCAGCAAGGGAGCGCACCGCTCTTGCTAACACACTGGACTTGCTTCATTAGTCTCCTAACTGTTTCAAAATTATTCCACTAGTCCTGGTTTTGGAGCTGGAGAGAGTATCGCATGTACAGCCATGGGTCCCCGTCCCAAAGCGAAGACCGAGGGATGTCCTGGTCCCTGAGCTGCCGACACCATTGTGGTCAGCTTTTCCCACATCTCCCAGGGAGAAGCTGGATTGGACACCAGGCAGGGACCTCTCTGCGAGCACAGGCGATGCCTCGCCAGCAGCACCCCACCAGAGGACAGCCAGGAAAACACCTGTTTCCAAGCCCAGAGGCAGCTGAGAGAGGATGGCCACAGAGCGAGGGCAGGCTCCGGTGCCCGCTGGTTCACCAGCCTCTCGGCGTGGCTGGCACAAGCACTGCCTAACGAAATGACAGTTCTCCTTTGGTTTCCTCCTCTCAATATGGCTTTAATGATGGACTCATAGTGTCTGAAAAGGGTACCGAGGAAAAAGCTGGCAAGCTGGGTTGTTTTGGGTTGGGTTTATTTTTTTTGGTTTTTTTTTTTCTTTTTTTTTAACTGTCTGAACTCTGTAAAAAAAAAATTAAAGGCAACCGCTAGATAGAAAACACAGCACGAGGAGAAAGGTCTCTTTGAACCTCTCTGGTATGGCTATTAACCGTCAACCTGACACACCATTCGAAGCAAGAGATTTTCAAAGGCATGGAGGAGTCCTGTGGCTAGCCATAGGGTTGGGCTGGCGCTCCTTGAAAATCTTGTCTCATGAACTCTGTAAAAAAAAAATTAAAGGCAACCGCTAGATAGAAAACACAGCACGAGGAGAAAGGTCTCTTTGAACCTCTCTGGTATGGCTATTAACCGTCAACCTGACACACCATTCGAAGCAAGAGATTTTCAAAGGCATGGAGGAGTCCTGTGGCTAGCCATAGGGTTGGGCTGGCGCTCCTTGAAAATCTTGTCTCAGATTTTATCGTTATTTCTAAGGTTGCATTTATAAAAACAGCTAAAACGCTTCTCTATCTAACATCTTTTTGAGGACACCGTCTTTTTCTCCTATACCCTAAAATTTTGTACTTAGGCACTGGGGGAATAAACCACCCTCAAAATGTAAAGATAGTCAAGCACTGGAAAAAACGGCATGGGGAAATGGTTGAGTCTCCACTATTAAAGGCTTTTAAGGACAGGTTCAACACCCACCTGTCAGGTATGTGGTAAGTATAGCTTAACCTTCCTTAGGGCTGAGAAACTCTCTAGCTGACATCTCCGAGTCCCTTTTGGCCCTGTGACTTTGTGCCAAGTAGATACTGCCAAGATCTCATCCTGCCATGACCCAGGATGTGTTTAATACCCTGACTGGCTGCTCTGTTTTCTGCCTTGGCTTGCTGTTTGTCCAGGAACACACACAAGCTCTTCAGACATCCTGTCAAGAGTCAGCTTACATCTTCCTCACAAACCATCAAAAGCCCGTCTACTTTTACAGTCCCCCTGAAAAAAAACTGGGGAGCAGCAAACCAAGAAGAATGCAGAGAAATGTTCACCCTAACATTTCAAAAGCTGCCATGGAAAGCTTTCCTTCAGCCTTCCATCGTCTTGAAAAATGTTGACTGAACTGTTGGCAAGTTGATAATGAGCAAGAAAACTCTACACTGACAAGAATCACCGAATCTTTTAAATGTTTTCTGCTGGTTCTTGCCGATAGCTTGCATTGGCTGGGCATTCAAAGAAAAAAGAAAAAAAGCCAAGCTAGGAGCCTGGGACATTTAACAGGCACTCACAAACATCGAGATGAAACATCATTAGGAAGTACCAACACTACTGCAAAGATGATCTGCGACACTGCATTCAACGTAATACGATTGCCCAAAGCTGACCTCACACACCCAGCTCCTATCAGCTGGCTTACGGTGCGCAATTAATATGACAACATTAATAGCAATCAACCTACAAGGAATGAAAGGAAGTGAATAAACAGGAGCAGCGGCAGCACCCGTCTGCCATGCTCACCTACAGATGGTGTGTAGTGTTCTGCAGTGAACAGTTATTTTAGCAGCTTGCTAACCTGCCCTCACCATAGACACACAAGCAGAAAATGCAGAATTTGATGCTGGCCTTTCCTGTAGGCTTGTCTGCACCCTGAATTATTTTTTCCCCCCAATTTATAAATTTCACGTGGGTTAAAAAAAGATCATCCAGTGACACATTTAATTATGAAAGTCTGTTGCAGCCTTCCCGATTTCATGTTTCTTGATTAAATCAATGCCCAGTAACAATGAGGATAAAAATGTCTTTGCATCAGCAATAACTCCACGCGCACAGGAGAAGGACAGAGATTACAACAGCAAGTATCCAGTGCTGCTACAGCCAGCATGAAATCTTTGACTGTAACAACCCAAAACCATGGAGAACTGCTCACCCGACACAAGCTCCGTCACACAAAGTGCCCAGCACAGCTTTCAAACAGAAGTAGGCGAAAGACAGAGATTAAATGTAACATTTTACTGACTGACAAGACATGCAGAGCAACAGCCCTTACTTTGATACCTGAAACCTGCAGGTGCAACTCTTACTGCAGCTTTCTGCAGTGGGTGCTGAGGGGGTCTGTCCACAGCCTTCGGGTGGCATCCCCATCCGATCCGTTCGGATGCAGTGGGGCTGCTGCACCGCGCTTCCCAATGGCCAGGGTGCCTGCCCCAGAGGGAAAGCAATGATGCTTCGTGTAAACATGGTCCTGATCCCGCAGACTTCCCCAACGTGTACCTGTTGGCTTAGGTGAGGCTACGTGGGCAAGGTAACTGGAAAAGCCAGTGTTAGGTTTATTTGATCTGAAGGTTTCTTCAGTAATTACGGAGAAAGAAAATTTAATTGTCTGGGGACTTTTTTTCCCCTCTAAGAAATTCAGAAATGTGGCAAGAGTTTTACTTTGCAAGGCTTAGTATGAGCTAACGCAAACGTTGCAGGTCTAATATGCAGTGCTGAAGGGGGTTTTGGTTTGTTTTTTAAGAAACGCATGCGACTTCAAGGTACATTAGTTGCTATAACAAGCCATGCACTAAAAAATGAACCAGGCCAAATCCTCATAAACTGTGAAACTATTCTCAACAATAAACTGTTAGGAGAAGGAAATAATTTATCCTATTTCAAAAGCTTGCCGGGTTCCTGACACTGGTGCTGCTTGGGCTTTTCTACAGAAAGCCGGGGCGCAAGAAGGGTTCAGGGAGTGCAGCTTTGCTGCTGTACCCACTTCGCTGGCGGATCCCACCTCCTTGTGCCTATCTTTTTGCAGAAGCTGTGTTTGATGTTCAGCCACAGTTGGGGAAAATTGTTGTTAAAATGCCACTAGTTAAAAAAATGTGGGTTTTTCAGAGTTGTGCAGTAGCTCAGGAAGGTGTGGGACACTGTCTATCCTACTGAAAATCAGTGGGATGTTTTGCTACTGATGTCCATCAAGTTCTTAGCTGCTCGAGAAAAGAGAGGAGAGGAAAGGCAAGATGACTGAAAAGGAAGGTGAGAAATTTGTAAGCGAACCTTGACATTCCCAACTTCCAGCAACATAAACAAAAACATACAGTGAAGAGATTTGTCTCTATCAAATAAAAAGCATTTTCAGTTAGACAGTAGATTTGACAAAAGTGACAAAAACCAACCAGTTCTTAAACAGCTTTTATGCTGTTTATGCCCCTTCTATCTTGAAGGCAATGGATTTCCAATGGCTGAGATTTACAGGACGGTGGTTTGATGCCGAGGGCAGCTGCACATTCCAGACATGCCACCACGTCCTCCTGCAAGCACCGCCAAGTGTGACGGGCCTGTGCTGCCAAGGGGCTCCCATCTAGGTCTGAGGCAACGCGTGGCATCTAAAAAATGACATCCACCATTTTCTATTTATTTAAGGATTGTTAAACTAACTGTATTTGTGGTTTTGTTAATCAAAAGTAGTAAAAAGTTACTCATCTTGCAAAGCACTTGGAGTATTTTCTGAATGGTCTAAAAACCCAGAAATTTTTCTTTGAGAATACATTTTTATCTCATTATTAAAGATGCTTTTAAATCCCTGCTGGCAACCCTTGGCTGTCAATTGTAGAATCACTTTGCCAAGGTGGAACAGCACACACGTTTTTTTTGTTGAGGTTTTTTAAACTAGTTGCAGATTAACAGAGTCTGTGAATATGAAACTACTGCTTTTATATTGACTCTTACGTATTACGGTGTTTTCATGGTTCTCACACATGAAACGTATCAGGAGTACAACTCACAAGTTAGTTATTTCAAAAATGCATCTGCAGCTATGCTATCTGTTTGAAAATGCTGAAGTAAGGACCCAGCCCTACAGACTGGGGACAGCCCAACAACAATCTGGGGATTATTGTTCTTCTAACCACCCGATGACCAAGGCATGTCAGGTACATTTTGCCATCTGGTAGATACAGAAATCTGTAAAACATACATATGCTTTCCCCTCACTTGTTTATAAGAAACCAACTGCACAGTGCACGCTGCGTGAGTAGTGTAGCTGTCAGATCTCATGGCAGCACACATCGTGTATTCAAGGCAATTTTTATATAAAAGCCATAAAAGACTGAATGGATCCTGTTGCTATGCATGTATGGACGCGACTGAGTAAAATTCTGCTTGACTTTCATAAGGACTTTTTATGAGCACCCTCTATTTCTGCTGTTCCCAGAGCCTGGCCCAAGCGGGGCAGTCAGTGACCTAAGGACAGACGGTCTTTTCCCTGTGCGCTCCTGCAGCACTGAGTGCAACGGAGTCCGTCCAAGTGACTCGCTCAGGCTTGCCAGTGCTGCCACCATAAAACCCACACCCCGTCCTCCGAAGCAGGCAGCAACTGCACTCGGCCACCCCAAGGAGGCAATCCTGGAGGACCTCAAGAACCGCTGGTTACCACTTTATTACCTTAAATCTACAGTGGGGCTGCTGCACCTCTCAGTAGACAACACTATTGTACCAAGTATCACTATACTACAGCTGCGACTGATCTTGGAACCTGTGACCGTCTTCATATCCAGTTGTAAGTTAAAAATGCTGAGTTTCAGAAAACAATGAACAGCAAATACTCAGGACAAGCAGCACAGCAATGGAGCCTCCCGCCGCAGCAACCCTCAAACTCCCTCTGGGAAGAGCACGTGGTGCCGACGACACATTGGACTCGGTCAATCAAACAGGTTTAAAATACAGCTGTCCTGACATTTAAACCATAGGCTCTTTTGTTTTCCCCTCGTGCAAGCCAGCACAATGACACTGAACCTGTGCTGATACCTGCCAAGAGCCTGGCTCCTACATCTGCAATCATACATCTTGTATGTCACACATCTTATGAGATCTAGCATTTGCATATGGCATCCCTTAGCAACCCTTCTTTTCTAAGACATTCCCTTGCTGGTGTGGATTTCTGCATAAGAATTAAGTAGGTATCTTCACTTTAAAAGATCCCAGAGCTGAATTAACTACATCCTAAATGCAGTACACTAAAGATAGTTACTAGTAAAGAGGTTTTGAAAGAAAATATGTACCAAGATTAAACAGTCACATCGCGAATGCTTCCAACCATTACTTTCCAGGGTAAAACGATGCCCTGTGCCAGCCAAGCACAATATATTTTCCTGAAACACAGCAGGAAGAATTTTCTTCAGCACTAATTAAAATGACGATGAACACTCAGTATTATTTATGACGTACATACAGGGAAGCACTTCGCAACACTTATGCCACGTGCCAAATACATCTATCATCTAGAAGCGAATGGCATGGTTTAGAACTGCACCACACCTCAAGTAGCTCACATATTACTTCTGTCTGAAAAACTATCACTACAGTCACTGAAGCAAAACAGGGCATCCATTCCAAGCCACAGACTAGAATTGCAATTTCTCTTTTTTTTTTTTAGACCGGCTGGCAAACCTTGCTCTTGAAATTGGAACCTCTTGAAGGTTGATGAAAATAGCCCATCTGCTGCGATAGCAATTTCCCTGCCACCTTACTTCCATTAGAAAACACTGGTTTCCAAAACAAAAGGAAACCCAGCTTTGTTGCCATAAACTGTCACTCTCTGCACGCAATTTACATAGCTGCTCTAACTGAAGACACATTACAGCCCTCACTCTCAAACTATGGCCTACCGAAACCTGAAAGTTCATGAAGGTCTGACTTTACTGTCAAGTTCCCAGCTAGGTTTGTTTTAAAAAATTGCATCTGAGTAGCTGTGGGCAAAAAGAGATCCCAGATGCATGGACAAAGTTGTCGTGGCATAGAAACACTTTGCTCTCCTGAAGGGGAGGGGCTGGGAGGCTTGTGGGGAAAAAGCCTCCCTCTGCCAGAGCCCTGCTTCATGACAAATGGCACAACTAGGAGCCCCAGTAAGGTTCACCCACGGGCAAGAATGGGTGTTTGATTGAGCCAGCAAGGACCAAACCAGATGGAACATCTCAGCCAGTATTACTGGACACTGACACCAAAAATAAATCTTAAACTACTGACAGATTGGGACTATCTGACTTCCAAATTCTCCTTAACTCTTGAAAGATGGTAAGGTGTTTTAATAATCCCCAGTGATAACACAGCAGCATTTAGAGAGCCCCAGTTAGAACAGAAATCCCATTATGGTAAACTTTCTGAAGTTGGTATATCTCAGATACTGGACCTTGAAACTTTTAGCAACATGCTGCTGAGTTTTAAGACCTCCAGCAGCAATATCATTTTAAGAATCTCACTCATGAAAACATCCAGGAATCAAGATTTTTCACACTAGGAAAGCCTGAAACGAAATCATAACTCTAGGTGTTGACCCAGTATTAAGGGAACCCACACAGACCTTGGAAGGAAGGTAACTGATTCTCAGATTGATCTGACTGGAGCCTGATGGTCTGCCATGACTGGGAAGCCTTTGGTAGGCCATATATCTAACTTTAAGATGTACTCCAAATACTTCTTTTGGATCAGAAGGACATCTCCTGAGAGCTCAGTTTTTTTCTTCCCCCCTTTTTTTTTTCCTTACACTGGATGTTGTTTGATGGCGACACTGGCCTTCTCTTACAGTCTACGAACTGTAATAAAGGTACCTGACACGATGTTACTTCTCCATATCCAAACACTAAGGTAACAAAAGTAATAAACAAAATGCTCCAGAGTGGATTAAAATATTAGGTGTTTGCATCCAGAAAATTACACTTTGGTGCTAAGCCTGACACTCGTAACTCAACTGGTCTGATCTTTGGGTCTGTTTCAACTAGTTCCTCTTGTTTCATGGGCTGACAAATAGGTTCAAGTGCTGCTCTATCTGGAATAAACTTTTTGTATCACTTTATATAGGCTGGATTTTCAACTAGAGTTTCAGCTGGAGTTGAGACAGCTACATCTTGTGCTAGCTTACTTCTGCTGAAGAACTAACATTATCTTCTCCTATCAGAAAGTAACTGATAGTCTAGTTGAAATCTAGGGTACATTTTAAATACAACTATATTAGAGCTCCATTTCTTACTGTTTCTGTGCCAAGAACAGTTCACAAAAAGAAGCTGAGACTGAATAGATGGCAGGCATTATATCTTACAGGTTTTATTTCTGAAAACAAAACAAAATAGAACTTTGCAGCAGATATAGGAACGCATCTCATATTTTGTTACAAAGTGCCAGTGTCCTACTGAAGAATCAACAGCTTCACGAGCTATAGCATGGTTATGGTATGCTCAAGTCTACTTTGTGTCTCACTTAATGTTGTCACACTGTAGGGGAAAAAAAAAAAAGTGTTCGAAAGCAGGGTGAGCTGCACGTTAAAAAACCCTGGGATGAACAACGAAAAGAACCCAACAAATGGTATCGAGGGGAGAATGTTGGAGCGCCTGGCAGAAGCATGGCGCTTTACGAGGATGATGCCTTTCTGCCCCGTGTTTTTCCAAAGTATTGGTGGAAATTTATCTTACCTGACATTTAAGAAAGTGTCAGCGTAATGCCATGCAGCTGCAAGAAGCAACGTGAGAGCTGGGTAACAAACTAGATGCACTGAGTTAGCTGAATTCAGCAGGTGTTTTGTTGGAAGAACAAAATGAGAGCAGATGAAAAAAGATGGGAGTTCAAGGAATGAAGAGGACTCCTTTAAGGTAATTTGGTAATCAAAAAACCAGAGTAGTGACTTCAATGTCCCTAACTGGGCATACTACACTGAGAGAATATATACTTCATAAAAAAGCTGGAAGAAATCTTCTTTGCTCACCAAATCAGAGCTGTTCTCCCCCCTTCCCCAAGTATGACTTTTACGTGGCCTTTAATGCTGAAGCTCTTCCTTTCCTGGTGTTTCTTTGCAGACATACTGACGCATACACAGTAAAGGCAGTGCAAGACTGCGTACATTTCTTCTTCCCTGAGTAAATGGCACATAGTTAAAAAAACCCCCAACCTAAAGGCTTCCCTTCTGCTACTTTTGACTCAGAGACAGGATTTCTGCTCCCATGTGAATAACTGGTGTCTACTGGCTTAATGAATTCTGTACTTGGGTCTTCTGTGATGAGAAAAATACATTGCAATCAAGGCAGCTTCAGGCATCCAAGGACAGGAAAAGACAAGATCCCCAACAGTCTAATTTTCAAGACTCAAGAGGGTAAAATATATGGGCAGAACACAGTCCTGGTTTAAGTAAGTTTCCAAAGTAGCGGGGACCTTTAAGTTTAAACATTGATGACACCTGCTACTTATTTCTAAAAGAGAATCCACTTCTGAGTAAGTTCTCTTATAGTGTCCAAAGACCGAAAACATAGCAAGGGCTTCTTCACATGAGATGACTTCTCTTATACTTGTGTGGACTATAGTTGAGCTTCCCAGTTGTGCAAAGATGACAAAATCCAGAAACACGAAGTGGATACCTGGAAAGCTCAGGAGAAAAGGCAAACTTTTCCCCCACAGCCCAACTGCACTGAGTGCTGGCGCTCTCTGTCCCACTATCTCCAGCTTTATGCTGATATAAATCCATTGGATTCTGGGGCACTTGCATGGGCCTATGGATCTTTCCAACAATGTCAACAGTGCTGAACCAGGCTCAGAAGTTTTTAAAAATAAAGTGGAAGCTCCCGTTACAGATGTGTAAGCAAGAACAAATGGGCAGAAGTTCTTTGCAAAATATGCGACATCTTTATAGTCATTGTGTAGAAGTTGAACAGATGATCTGACAGGAAACTACAGCTTACAGTTCTGAGGATCCGTCTCTGGGTTTTGGCATCTTCCATTTTCAGGTAGAAAACGACCTTGTTTCTTTTTAAGTATAAAAAAGCCTACAAATTCATACTGTAGCTAAAAACAAATTCTGCAAATACTGCTAACTCAGCCATATGTTAAAGTAAACAATCATTTGATAGTAAAGCAGGTGAAGTGTCAAAGAAGCTCCATTTGAATAGTATTTATTTGCAATCATTAGGTTTAAATGGGAAACTGTTTACAGGCACACACTAGATAACCAAAATAGAATGAACATCAAGAAATCTATTTGAAGGTCCTTTTCAAATATTTCAAATATTTTATTAAATATTTTATTCAGTTTCATTATCACAGTTTAATGTACTTTAGCATGTTATACACATGACTTAACATGTGCACTTAAAAATATCAAATTAGAGGTTTTTGAAGAAAGTATGACATTCTATAAATGTGCTTATTGACTTTTAACTACACACATCTAAGAAGGCAGTAGCTCTGTTATACCATCGATGGAGATGAACTATTGTAAGGCATGTTTACACCAAGCTTTGGAGAGAATAAAGCCAAATACCGGGTCAAAACTCAGTGGAATTATGTGTGAGAATAAAAGTTGAAGGATTGGGCCCTAGAAAGAAAGATCATAGCAAATCAGTTGTGTTAAACCTGTCAACAGATACTGGTTATTAAAAGCAAGCACTGCTGAGAAAGGTTTTCGTAGCATCCAGGTCAGCAGGATCTGTGGTTTTTTTCAGGTGTGATTTTTGAAAATCACACCTTATGGTGTAACGTGAAGGAAAGAGACTGAAATCTAGCAAGGAAGTTGGAAAACTACCGTCTGAGAAACCTCATGTTGTTTTATGACCTAACATGGGAACACTTCTGTACAGAGAACATGATGCAAGTCACTGCACTCCGATGTGTGTGTGTGTATGCAAGTGTATACATGCAGACACACGCACATATATGCCTCTCTTGCTTTTGTCACCTTCAAAGCCCCAACCACTGATTAAAGTGTAGCAGTGTGTGGGAGAAAATAAGGTTTCAGCTGCAGGGGTGAAAAGAGATTAGACCACTACATTTGGAAGCCTAGTTAGTTAGCCTGTACAGGTGTGGTTTTTTCCAGTACAGTGTGGGTCTGCTGGTATATGGTAACAGTTAAGACCCAGAAACTACAATGCAATTCTTTGGAAGAACTCAATAAATGTTAAGCTATTTGCAGTCATTTTTAAAGTTCCATGTCAATGAAGGCCCTAGGTCACAATGACGTGCCTCCCCCAGGAACATCACGCAAGCGCAAGCTTAACTCCAAGAGCGTAGTGGTCCGTAATCGGGGCTCCTGCACTGTCACAGTGCAAACAACAATGCTGCCCCATAAGTAAGGATGGTTTTCAGCGTAAGCTTAGGTGTGTTGCCGAGTGGAGATCTCATGTCAAGTCTTCCTAGATTTCTGCCTTAGAAGAATTAGTGGGGGAACATAAAATATACATCCATCTCATAAGCTTCTTCAAAGCTGTCAGTTCAGTAGAAAATACTGAGTATATAAATGACTATAATAGTACTTAGGTGAGAGCATAAACCTCACTGTGCCTTTTCATTGGGGAATTCAGGGGAGGAGGCTAGCAACTCTTTCACAGACTAAATGCACTCGTTCACGGCGCTCAGTGTCCTGAAGTGCCTCAGCATCCTGGCAGCTGTAGGTGACAGTTCCACAATACGTACAAGGTAAGGAGAATGCCACAAGTATTACAAAACATGGCAAAGATACCCAGGAGGCTCTACAATCTGTCAAACAAGCACGGCAAACAAACAGCATCTAATGGATAACATTATGGTATACAACACACAAGTTGCACAGTTATGTTTCCTTGCGAAATCAGGATTGCAAACGTAAACTCCAGAATAAGTTTCAAAAGCAGCATTCGGCTTACTGCGTCACCTCTGGCAAGATCTGAAGTCCACCCCCTCTTGAGCACTGCATTTTCTGCTGTTACAAAACACGATCTCACGGAACCAACTAGAACTAGCGGGCCCACGTCCTGCAACCCATATGACTATGGCAGAGGTTAAACAAAAATGCTCCAGCAACATAGTTTGGCTACCATAGTATATTCAGCCTTTACGTTGTCTGCGCTATATAAACGTTGCTCTTGCAAAGTAAAGCACACAGTGATATACAAATGGTATCAATGGCTGAAAAGATTACACGATCAAGCCTGAAAGCAAATGGAAGTTAATGAAAGTAGTCTTTTAGGAGAGGTAGCCATATTAGACTCAGCATTCAAAAAAAGGGAGTGCACTCAAAGGGTCAACATACCTTATAGTCTCTTGCAGACCCATCATGTTTTTGTTTTTCCTACTTTTTTTTTTTGCAGAATGTACACACCCAGGCGCACACGCACACACACACACACATATATACACACATCTATCTTTTTTCCTAATCCCCCTTTGTTGCCATAACTTTGCCATACTGAGAACAAAGGCCAGCTTTCCTTTCATCCTCCCTTAGCTGTCCCACATCTACAACTATTGCCTTCAGTCTGTTCAGTATCCGTACAGTAGCTAAACAGGCAGTGGAAATTAAAACTGCTTCAATTTAATATCTTGTTCCAAAAGATAGCATCCAAACTGTAAGGCATTCCCGTGTTCTGATGTGAGTAACAACTCTCTTGGGTTTCTACTCGATACAAACTGCAGAGTGCTCTTCAGCCTTGTGCTACAAAGGCAGCTTTCACCCAAATAATAAAGACCAAAGCTGGAATTTGAACACCACAAGTTCACATGCTTCTACCAGTCCCTTGTTCCTGTGCCCCTTTCCAGCAACGCTTATCACTTTAATTTCAAAAGTCATCCACCAATGCTATAAAATAGATACCCAAACTACCAAGAAGTCTCTTGCTCATGACTTTGGGATACTGTATTAGTATAAAAGAGCATTCAGTCATCTTAAATAAATATATTCTATTTCTGAAATCACAGCACATTCAAGGGGTAGTTACTGCCATAAGCAGAGCATTAAGTAATCTCCATAGATGTTTTTAGAATCATGGAATCACTTAGATTGGAAGAGACCTTTAAGATCATCGAGTTTTGATTGATTTGGTCTAATATCTGGAAAATAACCTACTGTGGGGATAAGAATCTGCATCTCAAATGTTCTGCAGAACATTTTTCCCATATTTGTATACAGTACTAGAACAATTAAGAGGACATTACAGTAATTTTCTCCCAGCTGCTTAGATCTGTAGCTTCGGCTACGACAATGTATTTTGTATACCTCAAAACTACATATGAAATATCGAAGATCACTAAATAAATAAAAGCCAAGGAAAACTGGGACAGTACTGCATTTTACACTTGAGACAAGATTCCCCCCTCCCATGGATAAGTCACAGAGGACGACTACGGTAAATGCTTTTCTTTTTTTTTAAAGAAAGATTTATACACAGGTTCAGATCCAGAAAATAATGTGAAACGCATAAATATCGATAGCTTTAGCTAAGTTAAAATGGGTTCAGTAAAGTATGATACAACATATTCAGAATAAACAAAGCAGAAAAGCATCATATTTTGGTTTGCTTGAGATATACATAAGGTGCAACAATTTCTTCTCTAGAGGCATTTGTGGACAATGTGTTAACGGGTAACAGTGTTTGCTGGTATACTGAAGTACACACAATAGCAGTAAGATTTTCCAAAATGAAAGCAGCTGAAATTAATAAAAATTAAAACAAAACAAACAAGGAAAAAACCCAACCCCAATACAGTAAGATATTGGTCTGAAATTTTTGTTGTGCTAACAGACTTTGTTACCTGAAAATACTGATACCCATTCTAGTAGATTCAGGGAAAATTCTAGCTACTGAAATCAAGACATCACTCAGAGAACCAACAAAGGCAAATGCCTAGTGAACTATAAAGCTTTGCAGGATTTCTGCTACTCTCAGTGCCTAATCGCTTAAAAATTAAGCATATCTACAAAAAGGTTTATAAGTATCTGAAAACAGTCATATCCAGTAAACTGACCCAACCCTACCCCCTCTCTAAGGGAAAGTCAAGGAAAAGCAGATCAAGTAAGGTATTAATTCATATAGAAAAAAGTAATTTTCTGTTTCTTTTAAAAAAGGTACCATTAATATACAGAAATATCTTCAGGAACAATATTGAAATTTAAATCGAGGAAGGATGGGGTGCTTTGACAAAAATATATCTACTCTAAAGGTTTCTAGAGAAATAAGTTAGTACCATTGTCAACGTGAACGGCCTGCACTGTAACATATTTGGATTTCAGCTAATTATAAAGTGGTCCAAAACTCCAACAGCCACCCTGCTGTGACCCAACAGTTTAAAGTCCTTTAAGTTTTTCCTGTCTTGTTAAAATAACTTATAAAACTTTAATAAAATCTTATTAAAAATACTGCCATAGGCTGCAATGGCATTCTAGGGGCTCTTAGTCATGTATTCACCTGAATTTTTAAAAAGCCTTTTCACTGACTCATTGGCTCGTAAATTTTGTTGTTCTTTTGTTGTTGTTCCCTTCTTCCAACACACACGCATCCTCGATGGTGCTGTTTCAGTGACACTTCCCCAGCTACCTGCCTTTTGTCAGACCTTTAATCCTTTGTTACAACTCATGTGGTATGTTGTATATTGTTTCCCAACACTGAACCAAAGACTTTCACTTAACTACAACAATGAAAGGCTATACCTAGCAAGCATTAATAGAGTTATTCTCCATATGGCTATTACATCAAATTAGTTACAAAATAACCCCAAAACACATTATCAATTCAGTCAAGTATAAATAAGAATGCCTGATAGAATGATGTAAACTCGCATCATTTAAAGACTTAATTCAAAGAACTTCAAACTCAATCTAATACTATCAAAAGTTCAGCCGGTATGACGAAGACTAATAGAAAATTATTGCTGGAGTCCAATTTGGTAAATTGTTGTGCTACAATGCAAAAAGTAGGGAAACATCTTGTGCTATAGAAGTACCCTGTTGAATTTGTAGCTTTAGATCAATTACTAGTGATCGTTTTGCATCTGTTGGTAGGAATCAATGCTTGGTTATACAATAGTGTAAGTCAAGATAGCAAAGATAACAGGCCAAGTGATACACTTGGCCTGCTTTTGGGATGTATTTATGAGAGCAAACCACAAAAATTCAACATAAGCAAAGACAGAAACTGGCAGATGGATCTGTTTGGTAGTCTGAATTCAGTCAAATGTTACTCTTCGGTTGTAGTTCATCTGTATACAACTTGCCACTTTACCAACACAAACTGTAATTGGCCCTTTACGCAAACTCTGAAGCCGGTTTGGACTGTGCATAGTAACTACAACGCCAGTGTCTGTAAAATGTAAAAGGTATGTGTATCGGTGTACGTATATATCGAAAAGTCACGGGTTTAGGTTTTTCAGAACGGTGAAATAATACTAAGGTCACTTTTGAAGAACGCATTTGCAGTACTTTTTGTTTACAGGAAAGTTTCACCAAGTAGCTCAGATATCTATGCAAAAATAAAGGAACCCTCCAAGGCATGAAAGACAAGTCAATTATCTGCAGTATTTTCTTTTCCATACACCACTCCTTTTTCTAATGCACATCATCCTGGTTATTCAAAGCTAAATTAAAAAGAAACAAAACCCAAACATAGCCTGTCAGAATTTTTACCAGTAAACTCTACCACTCTGGTGGCAAATATAAAAGTGCAGAACATCTGGACCACATGGCTGCCCAAACACCGCTAACAATGGTACATCTGTCCAGGCTGCCTTGAGTTCTCTGGAACAGGTTTTAAATTCATTCTACAATATAAACGTAGGCATAACCTATTAATATAAACCATCTTAGAACTTAAATCTTCATGTACAAAAATGACTAAGAATATCTAATAATAACTAGTGCAGTGCGTCAGTGTTTTTGTTGTTGTTGGTTTTTTTTTTTTTTTTCATTTTCATTTAGAATAACTAGGTATTATACGAAACTAGTTGCCGTACTCTCTGGTTGGTAAAAGAGATGCTGTGTGAACTAACAGTAAAGGCAGCCTTTTTCACACCAACCACCTATTTACTGTTTAAAAGCCTTCAATAGAAAGCAAGCTCTGGGATCATTCCATTTCTGTTCATTATAGACAATTAATATCACCCTCCTACATACTGGGTTCCGATTTGAGGACCTGGCCCAAGTTGCTAACGTCTGGCTTCCAGTGAATTCTGGGCCACTCAGCAATAAGCACTTGCTTGCAGTCTATAGTTTCCATCACATGGACTGACTAGCTTCCCTTGGTAAAGACAAGGCTAGGATATTAGGTAAAGCACAATGTTTTACAATAAAGTGGAGCTTCACTGGTCAGCGCAGGAAATAAGCACTGGAGCCTGAGACATTTCATTTGGCTGTCCGTCATGTGGGAGAGGTGTGGCCCTCTGACTTCTGCAAAAGAAGAAAACAAAAGCCACCCATCATCATTTGGAGCACAGAAGGTGCTTTTATCAGACCAGAAATGATGGAAAGCAACACATGTTATGGTTTAACATCCGACATTACAGCACCGTTAACTCCCTGCTCCTACAGATGCCCACATACCGCTGTTACATGCTCTTTTTAGAGGTATTCCTACAACAGTAACACAATATCCTGTGTTACTGCAACACAATGCAAAGTCAGGCAAAACCAAGACGTGATGGTATTTGACTACACAAAACAAAATGCATGGCTGAAGAGTAAGTTAAGAGTGCGCAAGTGCTGTTACTCATTTTGTAAGGGAGTGGCTTCAGCCCTCAGAAGCAGAGTACAGCTCATGCGTGGCAAAAGAAGGTAAATGCAGAGAGACATATATCATGTCAATGCGAGTCAACAGCCAGCTCTTAAGCAATATGGAAATATACTCATCAGCAGAGTTGCACATTGGGATTACTCCAAGTTTCATGACTTACCACTTCATCAGCCCAGCACAACATCTCTTTCATTACTACAGCAGTGTTAATTTACAAATGACCCCCTGGCACAGGGTATCATAAAAATAAACTGCGCCAGAATCACGTACTGGAAATCAACATCAATCATTGTAGCAGATGGACTTGGGAGAGCTCCTTTGCAGCTTGCCTTTTAAAATACATACACAAAGCACGTCACCGCCTGTTATCTAATCTCACAAGTCAGGTTCTATTTTTGTTACAGTATGTGTCATTTACAGCAATGAAAATCTGGGGCCCACTTCTTATCTACACAAGGGCCACTTTCCCCTACTCTGGCACAGCTAAGACCCCAGCAGAAACGGAGGTACCAACGTGCTTTGCACAACCAGAGTGCAAGGAAGTGGGCTTGGCACAAAATGCAACTCAGGCTCATAGCGCTTAACCGGGGCATGCACAAGGTAAATAAAGCTAAACAGAAGCCTTCAAATGAAATCCACGCTGCCACTTCCAGACAAGCTCTAATTACAGTTAAAAAGGAGTTTGGCTTCCATGGCCCAAGGCTCTGTGAAAGTATTTAATAATCAAATTCAGACACTGAAGAAACACATCAAGCAAACCTCTAATGCCGTTGCTCTCATTTCCGGCTATTTGCAAATAAAGAAGTGAGTTGCAAAAGATAACAAACAGTCGACAGAGTAGAAAATAGAGATGCATCTAGCCCATCAGATTTAGGTTTCTGTTTTGACTTCCATTTGCCAAGTCTGCGAGAGACATGGCTAAGTTTCTACTGGGAAAGAGTCCTCCCCTGTTGTCATTTCCCCCTGGGGTGATTACAAGCTGGACTTTGCAACAGTTGCTCGACATTTGCTGGTTTGGTGTTTTCAGGCCTCATGGAAGGTGCTGCATTGCTCTAGCTGCACGGCAAGATGACAAAAGGTGGGAATAAGAAAGAAAGACCTAAACAGAAGGCTATGTAAAATATTAGCTCACTTCAACAGGGACAAGAGGAGGACAAGAATTCTTAAAGGAACAAAGAGGGAAAACCCACAGTGAAGCAAATTGTGTTGCTCTTGTGTAATTCTGGTCAGTGTTAATGGAAATCAATGAAACCACAAGGGTGTGAGAAAGAGCAGAGCTTAGCACAGCACTTCCCCAAGTCTCACTTCTGACCACAGAAGACGACAGAAACGAGTTCAGGCTTTTCCTGTCTTGATAGCAGACACTTGTTTTGCAACGCTGAGAAGAAAGGCCAGGCTGACTGCAGTGTGAAAACACTTCTCACCCAAAACAATGTTGCTTAACCAAGACAATGACTTCTGCAGAGAAGAGCTAGCAGGCTGGGTTCAGGTGACTTTTTTTTCTTGTAGGGCCCCTGAGCTTCTAAAAAGCCTTTCAATGTTTGATGTGCAGCCTGAACATACAGGACTGGGTTGGCCGATGGGGGCCACGAGATCAACAGTAAACTGAGGTTGTGAATGGTTTCATCAGCCGCTGCTTTGTGGAGTTTCTTAGGCAGTCAGCAATCTGTCAAATGCCATTTGCAGAGGCTGTGATGGTTTCAAACTGCCCCAGCATTTCCTCACTGACTTTCCACTGCAGGAAAGGATGGGGTTTCATCTCCAATAAAGCTGCAGCATCAAAGAACAACACTGGATAATTAAGAGCCAAAGAGGAGGAGTTGTCATTGGTTTCCTCCCACCACAGGTCTAGCATGCAGGATCTGACCATGCTGAACTGATCCAACAGCCCCAAGTAACTTGCACATTCTCCACCTTATCTGTGTGGACGGCCTACTCAGTAACTGAGAGGACCAACCCAAACTAATGTGGCTTTCCATCACCCAGAGTTGTTCTGCCCCATGCCATTCTGCAGATGCTTTGCCTCCTACACAGCAAAGCACAAGAGTAAAAATAACCAGCTAGCTTCCTTCAGCCATGTTCAGCATAAAAACTTCAGCTGAAGTTATATGAAATTCTCTCCACAGTCTTAGGCCACTGAAAAATGCAAATCAGCACGCAATAGCTATTTAAATCTGCTATTATCTGACAAATGGCATCTCATAATTAGAAACCCTCAATCATTAGGATCTCAAGGAGCATATGAACCTGTTTATATACAAAAATTGATAGGTAAGCTTACCAGGGAGGATCGTTTCACTGACTACTGAAATAGATTACATTGTCATTTAGGTGAAGACTTAACACTACTAAGCAAGCGGTGTAAAACAGACATTCATAGAAAGCTGTGGAAGAGGAAACACAGGCCAAATTAAACAGTCTGCAATTCACATGCTTTCTGAACAAGCTGGCAGCCACATACTATTCACTTAGACAACAAGGGGAAAAGAAAACCATACCTGTGTACATTTTCCATGGCTGCTACTTCTGCCAGAGCAGCTAAGCTAAAAAATGCAGACACCGCTGGCATATCTGATGTAATACTATGATTTTCTTCTGTCTCTGCATTTCTGGAGCATTCGCTGTTGCAATCTGTTTCTGCGCTTGATGTTTTTTGAAGAGTACTTTGTGGCAGCTCTTTCGGCTTCTCCTCTGCAACAGAGGAAAGTTAAGCTTGCAAATCTAGCCCTTAAATTCACAGCAGCCCATCAATATACTGACTAGTCTGGTGTTAACAGAATCTTTACCTTTAGGACTTTGATTTTGCAAGTGTAATCCAATTCATGCTGCAACCTCTTCTGACCCAAGCTATTAGCAGAAGCACAGTACTAAGGTTTATGAAGCAGTTTACTGATTTTGCATTCAACTGAGTTTGATCTTTTAGGTCGGGCAAGAGAGCTTTTGTGTACGTTTTAGATACAGAAGTCCTGAAAGATTATCTTAACTGCAGAGGACTCCTGCAAGGGCTGTGGCATTAACTGTCATATTATGGAATTCATTTTTACATCCTGTAACTAGATGCAGTGTCTTTGCTAGACTGGAAACAAATTATGAAAGGTAACCATTTTCCATTTCTCTCTATATCAGTTCTCAGTTCTTACAGAGAAATATCCAGGGAGAGAAGACTGATTTGGGCATCCAAACAAAAGCAGTTGGCCATTACTGACTCACTGATTTCCCAGTTGATTGAAACCTGTATTTTAAAGAATGACTTTTCTAAGCAGGTATGAAACGAAGCTAACTGAAAAATACTTCCCTGATAGGCTGCTTGTACTCCCAAACGTTCTCCAACCATTCAGTTTTAACAAAATTTAAACTCCAATTTCCTTACCCAGTGTCCCTCCTGCTGGTGACACTCGACCATCTGCTGTTCGGACAAGATGTGTGATCTTAGTTTTCCTTGCTTTCCTCTTCTGGCTGCCAACTAAAGGCTCATGCATCATTGCTGGCTCTGGAGTGTTTAGGGCAGATATAGAAATTTTATTCTTCCAGGCAGACTCACTGGAATTTCTGTCTTCTGCGAGTATGGCTGAAAGAGCAGAAAAACGCAGTTTTACATGTAGAGTAATTCAGCTACTAGCTATGCTCATTTACCATTTTGCATCTATTTGCATAAAGCCTTCCCTCACAGGTACTCAGAGCATAACCCATGGCAAGATATGATCTGAATGCTGCAGATATTTGCAGAGGAATAGTAGCATCAGCTCTTAAAGATATGCCGAAAGGTTCAAGTTTCTAGTATTTGCAAAGAAAACTGTGAGACGGGCAGTAGCACTTCAGTGGGAGCAGGGTATCAAACAGTCTGTATAAAAATCTGTATAAAACACTTTGCAACAGAAGATGCCAGCAAGTAGCTAAGAGACAAAATGTATTTAAGGAACAATAATCGTCCTCACGTAAGCTTATCTTAGCTCACAGACGAACTTAAAAGCAGAATTCAGGAATTCCTGACTAACCCCCAGTCTTCCCTCTATAGTCACTCTACATTGGCTCCTCTAAGCAGAGGGAAATACTGCCTTTTACAAAACAACAAACCTTAAAAAACACCCAAAAGGCAGCAAATACAAAAGCAGAGCTGGATCACAGTTGAAGACAAGAATGCTAAAAAAAGAAAGCAAGCATGGGATACCATGACGGAAATACTGCCTACATAAAGTCAGAGAGTGAGAAAGGAACAGTTTGAATCTTTCTGAACAGTACCATCGTTGGCGTTTTGAAGTAGCCTTCTGCCCTGAACTGGAACATGATCACAAATTTTCACCTGACTAAACAGTCACTTTAATCTTGTTTATGAAGAAATTGGTCAGACAGCAATCACAAAATGTATTTAAGCTTCCGAAGTCTGAGATCAGTGCGTAGTCGTCAATCGTTTGTAATTTCCATTGATTTAATAAGCCATACTGCTGTTACCATATGGTATCACTAGTCCATAAAGTCAATCTGTGACATCTTTTTTCCTCCTGTGATAAAAGTATGAGGCCTACCCCACCTGTGATCACCGTAATCTAGGGTTAGAAAGAGACTACAGGTAGCAAAGGGAATGCCCAAGTCATTTCTTACAGATGTCTAACTAACCTGTTTTGAAATTGGGAGTATTCATGCCATCTGCACCAAGTCCTTGGGGTATTTTTTCCCAGTGCACTGCCATCCTGAATGATTATGTATTTTTTCCTAATGCCTGCACCTCATCTTCCCTGCTGCATTTTCAACTCGTTATTTTCTTTACTACCCGTCACGTTATACCCCATTCTCTTTGCAACAGTCCTTTATATATTTTACAGCTGTTACTGTGTCTACAGTTAGCTTTCTCTTCCCCACAATTTCCTTCAATCTTTCTTCCCGTTTTAAAGATACGTTTAAGACCCATTTGTTCACCTTCTGGGTGGTAGGACCAGCAAAAATTACTGGCACAAAACTCAAGCCATAGTGCAAATAACTGGTCTTTCAGAAGGGCTCAGCACTGAACAAGACCAACCTCTTACACTGAGACTGGTTGTGTCATGCAGGAGCACCCAACCCCACAAACCATGCACAACAGCCAAGCAGTCTACATGGACTTTGCCCTCTTTCATTTTAGTCTGCATTTACTGTTTATTTATTGTTTTGTAAATTTAATGAGCTTCCTATTCAAAGAGATGGCTAATATAACCTCTATCTTTTGCTAGCTTCTTTAACTGTTAACTGTGCAAGGATGTGGACTGGGTGAAGAGAACAGCTGTAACACATTTTATCTTGTTAGCTGTTGCCCTTTGCTCTTTTATTTTAAGTGGGAAGGGACCTTTTAATGTTTTATGGCATAAGAATACAATCAGATCTAGTACATATGTGTAAAACCATTTGGAAATGTTCCAAACCTTAATTCATTTATGTTCTTAATTCACCTTCATACCTTCTCTTGTAAAACATTTTTGAATTTGTGCATGCTCTTTATTCTGGAAAAAAGCACACAGCTTCAATTAGCTTTTCTCAGTGTTTAGCTATATCTGCTAACCTTTCCAGAGCAGAGCTATGCTGTAAAACTTACTTTTTGTAAAGAGAACAAGAGAAATCACAAGAAAAGATCTGCCCCGTAACAGTCCAATTAAGTAGAAGCACCAATGACTGCAAATGTGACTTCCAAGTAACTCAACTGGGCTAATGTTCAGATGTTCAGATAAGCTTACTGCGCTGACTGAGACCAAAATCTTAGTTGGAATGTATAATTAAATGGGCAGCTTTCTCTCTAGATTTCTTATTTGGGAATTTACAAGCATTGATTATGTATTAATGTAATGGTTTGGTTGTAGTCCAATGCTATTTATTAATTCTGATTTGGGGATTTGCTCTAATTAGATAGTACTTTGACAGTGCTGTTTAATTCTAGTTTGATTGAGTTTATAATGGCTTTAATCTTACTAATACAAGTAAATTTTTTTTTTTAAACATTTAATAAAAAAATATTAAGACATGACTTCAAACAATAAACAACATACCATAGAAAGAAACCTGATCTGGTATGTTTTTAGTTAGATGCGTTGTATATTACAAGCCATGTCAGGTCACTAGAAATTAACTTGATTGGTCAATACAGTAGACAGTTCCCTTTTACATGTGTCTTCTTTCTCATACTATGTGTGTCAAAAAGCTCAAGAAATTTAAAGATAAGAAAAAAACCTTGAAAGGTAAAATAAAAAGAGGCGATAGAGATTAAAGACATAGTATGCAATGTTGGCGTGTTTGACTAAGAAATAGCAGAAGGTGGCTGACAAACTCAGGATGCAGCAAGTATATTCCCTCTCCATGTTTTAAGGTTTTTCAATCCTTGAAATGAGACTTGAGAGTCCTCTACTTTTTTTTCTCCTCTAAAGTAAGCTCTTTATCACTTCATTGTAACACTGCTGCCATACAGTTTTGAAGAAGGAAGGATTAAAGGTGAACAATGAACAAGTGTTTTTTTGTTCATGGGGTTGGAGGGTGGGTGTTGAAGGGAAGAGCTTTTTTCTTCTCTAGCAGTCTTAGTGGACATTGGGATAAGAAATCACTTCATTGACTTCTTTACAGATTATTATTCAAGCAGACATAAAACCTAACTTGCAGGAAATCACGCAAAGGCTTCACTCACAAGACCCTTTGCACTGAACTCCAGAGGAGAAAGGAGCCCATGCTTCAACAACCATATTGCTAAGCTAAGTGCTAGTAGGGGTCCTCCTGCACCTCCTTCAAGAGGAACAGCACCCCATTGCTTCAACTGACAAAGGTATATCCATACAGATGCTCCAAACCAGGACTTGGTTTTGCTGTGCAGAAAGGACAGGGCTAAACAAGTTTAGTTCCCTGTATTTTTCTTTAGTAATTTCTTTAATCCATTTCACATCCCTTCTGTTTCCATACAGTCCTGTGTTCAAGAGCTGTCCCATGTAGAGTTCAGCTAATTTTAAGAAGAATGCTGTCTAGAAATGAAATAAGGTTCTGCAGTTACTGTGCTGTCCTGCAAACAGGTATTTACATGGTTAGTTTTCCGCATGACAGCAGCACATGCAGAACTACAGGGCTATTTTTGCAAGCAGAATTGAGCACATGATATGAAGATGTGGGCCTTTTGGCACGCTTACACCACAGTGACAAAAATTACTTTGAGAAAAACATCAAGAGCTCTATGCCAGATGGTTTCCTGAGCTAGATTTGTTAAAAGTTAACATGGACTGTTTACCCTATTCTGCAGGCATGCAGAGTACATATAGTCTTATTTCCCCCCATCTTTACGAACAAGAAAAATGGTCAATTGGACTGACTCAGCACACCACAGAAGAGGACAAGCTTTTCAGACTGAACCCCAGCAAGACACAGACAGATTTAAAAGAATTTCTTCAGCGATGCCTATCTGTTACGAGAGGGAGCTGCAGAAGTTTAACCACATTTAGTGGAGAATGAGCACTCTGTGGGTCTAAGCATGCTGGTATCAAGAAGGAAAGGTGGGCTGTAATGCTTTAGTGGTCTTTATGAAGTTAAAAGGGGGAAGCCTAGCAAGGCAGAGCAAAGCTTCAAGTCACCAGTGCCTAGGGAACCACTTCACCAATGAAGTGATGCCAAGCACACTCTGACCTATGCCCTGGTGGGAATTCCAGCTCTTCTGACAACAGGATGCTGCTGCAATACCGCTCGTGGGGTCAAGCGGCACACAGAGCTGCAGCAAGGCCTGGGGACTAACAAGCAGAGAGACACCAGCTGACAAAGCAGCAGATGGTCAAGCCAGGTGTATGGAACAGCTGCCTGGATAGAAAGCTCTGCTGCATGAGCCTATGCTGACCCAGCCCTCTTCCAGCCTGGATGGATGCCAAAGGCACAGTGGCACAGAGCTGCTGGCTCCCTCTGGGCTGCAGGCCCCACACAACAGGGCTTTCTCAGCAGAAAAAGAAAAAAAAAAGGTCATTCTGCTAATTTTCTGCACTTTCTGTTCTTTCTCAAACATATTGCTAAGGCTGTACAGACTGATGTGCGTGTGGGAGAGCTGATGGAGGATCAGTAGCAGGTAGTTAGCTCTACCAGCCACAGGAGAGGAGGCTGCTTCACACATCAGCTAGTGTTGAGATTGATGTATATGTTCATCTCCTCTTCTCCCCTTCTGGTGCAAAGGCCAACATTGCATCTGGTTGTTACACAAACCATGCAAGAGCCCTCAGCACAGCTCACTAAATGTACCTGCAAGGAGTCAATGGTTGTGACTTACCCCTTGTTATTTAAAGTATTGCTTCCCACCAGAAAGCCTTGACAGTGTGGCAGAAAGTAAATCTCTTAGCTGAGTGGTGTTCAACCCCCCCAAACAGGGATGGGTCCAGCTGTGCTTCTGTCAACCTTCCTAAGGAAGTGACATATCTCTTAACATATTCAGTTGCATTACTGTGTGCTCTCTGCTAGGAGGAGCAGGGGTTGTGGCATGTCCACTGGTATTTTACTGGGCTGTATCTATCTCTGTAAACACCTGCAACCTCATAATATGGTGATTTGCACTGGTGATGCTGTGTACGATGTGGTCACATGGAGTCAAAATTCACTCAGATACTCAAACCAGAGACAGACCCAAACACCACGATCCAACCACATCACAATTTGCCTTTACTGCACTTACTTTTCTTCATTCAGAACACAGATGCACACAGGCGCACACACTTTTCAAGACAACAAAACATGAATCCAGCGTGACCTCTGCTGACAGCAACTCTTCCAAGTGTCTCCTCTCCAGTTATAAGAATATTCAAGCTCCTTCCTCCAGCAAAACTAACTCCATAAAAGCCAAAACCACACATTATAGACTTGTGACTCACCACAAGCATAGACCAACCACAAAAAGGAGTTGAAATTTTCATTTAGTGTTTGATTCACTAAGTCCTTGTATATTTGACTTGAAATGAAAATGCTGGGATTTCCAGCTTTAAAGCTGCAGAATATGGGACAGTGAAGTCAAAGGGTTTAGGGCCCTGCTGCTAGGAACTCATGAAAGGATGAAGTTATGTAGGTAGCATGTGATGGTGAGGCTGTACGCTGCCTGTCAAGCCAATACCCACACTGCACTTTGCTGATCAATGCTTTGCTATCAGTGTCACTACATGGTACACTTAAGAGTAGGCAAGACCCCAAATTTTTTCCCCTTTGTAACTCAGAGAAAATGCAGTTCCCCACCAATATCTATATATATCTCCACTGTCTTTTCTTTGATGATTTCTATGTGGGCTGTGCAAGACTGGTAAGTTCCTTGTGTCTTTGCTTCAGTCTTGGGAGGAACTTAGCAAACTGGCCCTACTCCAGCAAATGCACAGACACATCTTTAATGTTTAGACACGATGACATTATTCACATGCTTAACTTCCAAGGACATGCCTCTGTGTTGTGCTGGAACGAGGCCAGGGTACTCAACACTTGCCTGGCTTGAATCTTTTGATATAAAGTGAAGTGTGCACTATGATCAAACAGGCTGATTTCTTTTAATCAAATGGAGTTTTGACATTTTGTTTAGCCACATTTTATATCTGCAGATTTTAAGATTTTTTTTTTTTTTTTTAGCTCTATTATGTATTAAAT
>NW_008794082.1:240690-270609 GCF_000699145.1 Aptenodytes forsteri
TTTTAGCTCTTTATGTATTAAATGCTTTCTGTTTCTTTTCCCACAGGAGAATTTAAACACCCATTTTTCTTACTAATTTGTCTAGATGGTCTATTAATAATTCAGGGACAAAAATTTGAATGGCACCAAATAAAAGCTATGTTAATGTATAATGCCTTTTTCACACTGGCATGGAAGCATGATAGTTAATTCCCATGAGCAACTCCCACAACATGTTTGTTGTACAAATACAACATAACAGAGCAAGTAATTTCAAAATATTTGCACTGTTGAATGCAGCAGAGCTGGCAGAGCCTATGTGGGAAAATACTGCACGTGCACCACAGAGGACACAAAATGTAACATCAGGAAAGGAGACAAAATTACATAGCCAAGCCTTAGGGAAAGATATTAAGCATAAAGGTAGCTGCGGGAACTGGAGATGGGGATAGTAATTTTATTATCTTAAAAAGAGACAGATATGGATGGGAAAAAACATGGAAGAAATTCATGGAGCTACCTAAGTAAGCAGAACCAGAGAGGCTCTTCTACACCACAGGGACGATGTGGGAGAAAACTCCACTGTGGAAGGGCTAAGGAACAGCCTGGGTGTGATTTGGATACTGTGGGCAACATAACTACAAAGGAAAAAAAGAAAGGGCCCAGGGAAGCAGGCTAAGCTGCAATCCTGTACATACTGTACACTTGAAAAATGCCCCTCAGAGTTGTGAGTGTGTAGGTATGCAGGACCACAATACTTTAACAAGAAAAAGACTTTGTAGAGCTACCAGCAGGACAGTGGGCAGAGCAAGTCCAGGACGTAACTTAAAAAACTGTCGAAGTTATCTTCAATCTGAGGCAAACAGAAAGCTGTTTAAGATTTCTACAGAGGAAGGGTTGGTTTAGGTTAGTATTTCTGAGAGCTGGTGCAGAAACAAGCTCTTACATCCTGATCAGCTGCGATCTGCAAAGTTCTAGACAGTGGGAAATCACAGGGAGAGGAGATAGGGACATGGATAAATGCTCTGGTAAAGAGATAAATAATATGGTCTCCGATATAGAAGGGATGGAGATAAGAGCAACCAAAGGACTAAAGAGCTACGAACTGTGGAAGATAAAGAGTTCAGGGGCAACTGCAGAACTGCCCTTGCTTTGTCAGCTCTGCTGCATGGCATCTGGAGCAGGGAAACTGTAATTAAGGGAGATGTCAATTAAAAACAAAACAGCATCATACTGGAATAAGGTACTATGATCAACCGGAGCCAGGAGCTAATGGAATCAAAGCAGACAGGGAAATAAGGGACCAAAGCAATCAAAGACTAGAGAGCTGAGTAGCCTCTGTCTAGAAGCATTTCCCCGAGACTGAATCGAGAGAGAAGGCGGCCCAAAACCTTAACTAAGTAATGCACCAGTACCTGTGTCCGGAACATTAAGCTTCTCCTTTCTGTGCTTACATTTGCTGACAATTTTGTGGAATAAGTTCTTTTTCTGAGACTGGAATGAACCTACAGACAACATTAATAATACATACTTTTAATTAGCAGTTTTAAAAAGAGTACAACAGTCACAGTATGTACTATACAACCTCCCCTTCCACTAATACAAGATGCCATTTCATGGGAAAGCACAGGAAAACCTGACCTTCTGCCAGAATGGACTCTGGAGACTTTCAGCAGGCTGTACTTCAACCCATCAGCTCCCAATGCTTAAGTGCATACAAAGCATTTTGGAGAATGATGACCTTAGGAAAGCTTAGCCATACAACAAAACAAGGGTTTTGCTTTCTTTTTTGTTTAAAGATATGCTCTCTTTTGGATGTGTACTGGGTTTGGCCGGAATGGAGTAAGCTTTCCTCATAGCAGCCTGAATGGTGCTGTGTTTTAGACCAGTGACCAAAACAGTGTTGGTAACACACCAATGTTTTATAGTTACTGTTGAACAATGTTTACAGAGCATCAAGATCTCTCTTTCTCCCTCTGCCACCCCAGCGAGCAGGCTGAGGGTGCGCAAGAGGTTGGGAGGGGACACAGTTGGGACAGCTGACCTACACTGACCAAGAGGTATTTCATACCATATAACGTCACGCTCAGCAATAAAACTGGGGGGAGAATTTTTTCAAAAGTAGTCATTGCTCAGGGACTGGCTGGGCATCAGTTTGTTGGTGGTGAGTGCTGGCTTTTGCATCACTTGTTTCTCCCCCGCCTTTCACTTATTAAACTGTCTTTATCCTGACCCATGATGTTTTTTCCTTGCTTTTGCCCTTCCAATTCTCTCCCCCATCCCACTGAGGGAGGGTGAGCAAACAACAGGGTGGGGACTTACCTACCAGCCAGGGCCAACCCACCACAGGACGCAATAGTTACCTTTGCCTTTTTGGTGACCAGAAGTGAGTTTATACTAAGTGCAGAAGTAAAAGCTCTCAGGAGAGGAAGGTGAGTTTATGCCCAGCTCATGGTATCATTCCTACTTTGATAGCAGAGTCTTTGCTAGTAGTAGTAGTAGTCAGAAGACATCTTACATGACATCAGACCACAAAGTATGCCACTAGCAGAGGTCATCAAGAAGCCATCCTTTGTCTCATTAATAGAGTAAACAGTGATACAGCAGCAACATAAGACATAACAGACCAAAGATATAACAGATGCATAATCTCTACACTGCAAAGCCATTTTTATGGAGTTACTTTTCAGAAACTGCACTTTAAAATCTTATTTCCAATGATACAGCAGGCAAGCAAGTCTTCAGGCTAGCTAAGAACAGACCTGCCCAAACAGCAGTGAGACGCACTGCAGGTGACAAGACGGCTTATAGCCTAACAAGAGGGTATCCTTCCTACCTGCAGGTGACTTGGAACAGGATTCTACCCACCACAAATACCAACCTCCTCTACTCCTCCTCATCCTTAAGAGGAACCAGACACACACCTTGGCTACTGAGACACAACTGCAACCATGTAGTAACAGCGATCAAGGTTAAGTCTATATCATGCATCTGCAATTTGCCATCACTGACTCTATATGCAGGGAAAGGAGAAGTGTGTAGCACACAGGAGGATGATCTAGTCTTATGAGGGAAAAACAATTCATAGACACTAGGCTGTTTGAATAATATTGAAAGTTACTGACAGAAAGCTAAAATCCAGCTAGAAACAGGCATAGAAAGCCTAAGATTTTGAACATGTTGGCTTTGTGGCTCACTGCTGCTTGTTTTTTTTTTTTTACTACCGAAGAAATGAAATCTTTGGGAAAAGTTTAATAATCTCCCAAAAATCTAGGAGTCAAACAACAAACCAAATAAAGTCCAAGTGAGACACCATCTTAGGCAACATCAGCTTGAATCTGAATAGCTTCACTAGAACTTGTATAAAAAAATCATAAAGTTCAATAGAAGAAGCCATATTCACTAAACTGATTCAAGTGTCATTCTGCAAATTTTACAATAGCTTCCTCAGTATCACAGAGTTGGATAAGCAGTCTAGTGTCAGTGCAATAAAAATGCAAAGCAAGGAATGAAAAAGCTCAGGCAGGTTGAGGAAAAGCCTAAGTGAAAAAACTGAGCTTTTCTGAAGACTAAGGTCAAACACTTCATCCACATCAAGAGAGGCAAGTCTTCCCACAACAATTCCACAAGACAACAGAGGCAGAGGTATGTAACTAGATGATTCTTACGACATTTTAATTGTTTTTTTAAATTAGCAAATTAGTGATTTTTGCAGGTGTTTGGAATAAGCAACACGTTACATAGTATCACAGAAGTCTCCATTTCTACAGATCAACCTGCACCCTACAGACCATTTCAATCAGTATCATAAACTGTCAGCCAGCGCCAGCAATTCTAAGCAGAATAACTGAGATGAAAAATTCACAAAAATATGACAAGCATTGCATGAAGAAGGAAACCCATGTCTTTCTTTTCTACCATCCAATGCACCTTTGTCATAAGCTTGTATCTGCGACATGTAGGGTACTCCAAGGCACATGCCACTTGCATGTAAAATTTTGTTCCCAAATGGAAAATCCAAGGACATTGACTTCAGTGGGGTCAAAAAGAGAAGCTGCCTTTTTATAAGGAAACTTCCAATTTCCTACCCTTTTAGCTGTTACTCCTGTGAGACAGTGCCCATTGACACTTGAATACCCTTTGGCCATGAGTGCAGTGAAAGAGAAGATGGACTAATAGCTAAATAGGTCAACATGTCATACTCGGACCTGAGAATATAACTTCTGACTCCCTGCGAAACTTCATCCACACTCCCTGCCTGAACTACTTAGAGTGAACTAGAGGATACACTCACTGTCCTCTGTGAAAAGCCAAGTTACAATCACTCTTACACTTACACATATAAATTGTTTAGTGATTACCAAATAGACTATTTGGTGGTTCTTTGAAAATGGCCACATCCCATCCTGCCTTTAGATTAAGGCCTACGCCAATGAACTGCCAAATACAGGATCTTTGCATGGCATATTCAGGTATGAAAACCAGAGCTTTTCTTTTAATAGAAATTAACTGAACTAAACCAATATGGAGAAGGCAAAATATAGTCTGGACCAGAGAGGACATCTGCATGTAGGAAAGGCTGAACAAGGAAGCATTCCTGAGATCATGTGCTGGTTTTGGCTGGGATAGTGTTAATATCCCTTCTCAGGCTCTCACTAGCAGGTGCCCCAGGGGCACAGTTTAGGCACACTCACCCATGCAGGAGTTTACAGGAGGGCTGGCTGGGCTACACCTGTTTCATGGGGACAGCAGGCAAGTACTCCCAGACTTCAGACAAATGCCATTTGTCAACATTCAATCCAGAGAAAAATTCATGACTGAAAAAACTAACCTAAAAGGCTCACTGTTAGGCAGTGGACCCTGGATGTGATTTCCTATAGAAAGCTGAAAAAAACTTTTAGTGTTAGTTTACTTGCTGTTGTTATACAGCCATCCGCAAGTGTAAAGTAAGTCCTTTTCTCCTGCTCATGGGTCTCTTGGAAATATTCTACACACCTCTTCTTTTCCCTAGGACTTCAGCAGTTGCCACAGGATTTAACCACCTGCTAGTCCCTGGCTTGTCCATTGTGCTCGCTAAGGGCGGTAGGAATTTCCTCCTGGGAATACTTGCTACAGCCAAAGGCAGCTCCTCGGGGAAGCAGCAGGCAAGAATGAACCCACCCTACGAACAAACCGTAACTGCATTTCCTCCACATTTCTGGGCATATGCCCTCTCTGCTTTCACAAAGTGCCCTATCTTAAAGGGCCTGATCAAATAGAGAACACTTCAACATGACTGTAAGAAAACCAAGACAAACGGATTTGTCTGTGCATCTCTCAGGAGGAAGATGCTGTATTTTTAGGTCATGATCTTTGGAACATTACTGCATGCGATCTCCAGGCATCTGAACGATTTGAACTGAGCCAAAAAAACCTCCACACTAAGACCAAGAGGAATGCCACAAAGAAGCATCCATTTTAAGCTGATTTCTAGTTCTAGAGGCCACGGACAAAAAAAAAAATTGTAAATTGTCTTTCCCAAATAAAAGCACACTATGCATTCCTCTCCTTGCCTTCCCAAAACGAAAGCTGTAGTGAAGTGCTTAGTGTATAAGTGAGCATTTCTTCACAACACAAGGCAGAAATAATGACTATGCCTGTTGCTCATTTTTGCATACAAGCAGATTAGTGACTCACTGCAGACTGCTGACTTCTGCGTGGTGGGATGTTTTGGCACATATGCCATTGGAAAGAAGGAAAAAAAAAATATCAGTCACAGCTCCAGCAAATGTCAGAGCAGGCCATCTGTACAGATTCAGTATAGCTGTATTTTTCAGCCATTTTGTGACATTATTATTGTATATACAAACTCACAGTTCAAAATCCTTGAGGTAGAATTTGCCAAAGCGTTATGGCTTGTTCAATCCTGCTCCCACTGGAGAAAGACCCTCATTAATTTCAGTGGGAGCAGAATTTGGACAATTTGGAAAGCTCTGGGGAAAAAAAGAAAATTCAAATTTTCCCTTATACATGTGGATTGGAAACAGCTTTCATGTTACAGGGTTCTTCAGGTGTTTTTATATGAAAAGAACTGGCTGAAGTGAGGACTAAACATGAGAAGCACAATGGAAGGAGTCAGCGGGCGCTGACCCACTCATTTTCTGCTTAGGGGTAGGAAAACATCCTGACAATCCTGGCTGTCTGGGTTAGGTAGCAGATCAGGTCTCTTGTAGGTGTAGGTTAATGACATTTGACAGAAAATCAATCTGGCACCATTTACTCCAAAACAAAACGTATTAAGGCATACAGCCCTAGTTATTGGGGAGGGCGGGGAACCACCCCAAACCCAACAAACAAAAACATTTCTCCATTTTTATTCACCTAACATTCCAGGGAAGTTTTAGTGTGCAGCACTCCAACCTATTTTCCAAATTTTAAATGTAATTTAGTAGGCACTGATCTGTAGACTGCAAAAATTAAGTACTTATCTGAGAACTGAGAATGCCTGGGAAGTTTATGATCCTGCACATGCTCATTCAGAAAAAGCAGGGAATGATTTTAGAGAGTGTTTACTAAACCTACCCCTAGTGATTATTATCTGTTGTTTGGAAACACCCAGAGGCCCCAACCACTAGTAGGCGCTATTTGTGCTGGACATCTCTTCTAATTACCTTACAGAGAGAGACAACCCCAAGGAAGAGCAAAGCAGCAGAAACAACTCCACACGACATGGTAATGCAGAGCACAGCAGAGCAGTGTTAAGGTCTCCTACATCCCAACACAGTCACACCCATAAGACTATATTGACCCTTCATGGTTCATGCTCATCACATTGCAAGAACAAGGTGTTACTTTTGTTTAATTCTGATGGTGTAAAAAACCATGATAATTCAAAAAACCCAGAACCATTCCAAACCAAGCTCTATCATCTTGCACAATATGCCATTTTCATTTCCTGCAATACTTGCAGGAGCCTAGTTTGCAGACCTGTATGCTTAACACCTTTGGAGGTCAGTATTCTCTGTCTTTGGACTTGTCACAGTTCACAGGCAAGCCAACAGCATGATGAAGCTGAATGGCCTGTCAGTACACCACAAATTAAATTGAGGATTCAACTTAATGAATGTTTGGCTCGGCTGGAACAGTTTCCCTACTAAGCTAGTAAGCTTGCTTGTATGCAATTTGGTTCAGGTTGTTTCAAATCCACAACTTGCATCCTAATAAAAAACAAATTAAAATTTATGCATTGCCATGGAATAGTTACATTTTAGCAATCTTTCTTTTCCAAAAGAAAAATGGTTTGTCAGAAAGTTTTTCAACTACCTCGAGAGCTGAACTTCACTCTCCAGGGAGCTGGAATGACTGACACAAGCTGACAGCTTGCCCAGCTAACTTGTGTGAATTCGACATTTGTTGAAATTAGGAGCAGGTATCACTAGCTCTGTCTGGATTTAGTTCAGGGCTGTGGTTAGATGTTTACTACAGAAACAGCAGTGTCACAATCAGATATTCCTGCCCTGGGGCTGCCTGTTGCAACCCCACAGCTCAGTTGGTGGAAAAGTTCTTGTGACTGTTTACCATCTGCTTCAATGTGAAGTCAGCTGGCTTAGTTTAAAGAGCCCTTACTGTCAGCTAGAGGCAAATGCTCCATGGCCTCCTCGCGAAGGCTGTGCCAAACCTCCTTATATCAGGCTTGTAACCTGCCTGCAGTTATGCTTCTGACTTTCCCTTGAGACACAACCGAATATTATTCCCAAGCTTTTTAAGTGATGCAAACAAGGATAAAAATTAAGCTCTCTCATATGAACCTAGCCAAAAGCAGAATGCAGTTCTGGGCTACCTGACTTGAGGTAGCATTCTAGCATGCCATTCCCAAAGAACACTGCAAAATTTTTAGACGTACAGACACTTGAACAGGTAAATACTGTAGCAAGAAATCCAAGGAGCTGCTGTTACAACTTCAACTGTCAGATCACGGTAGATGAGGAGATCTTGTTCCCAACAGATGTTGCTTAATTACAGTATGGTAATACAGTGGTTAAAGCAATTCATTTCATGCTCACTGAAGAAGTTCTGTCAAATATATGCCATAAAAAAAATGAAAGGCATCTGAAGTCAGAACTCACTTGGTATTAGCACAAGTCTAATTTTGCAACAGTGACTGTTCCACACTTAATTATATAAATACAAAAATCAATACCAAAATTGGCATGCACTAGAAAAGAACAGCTGCTCAGTCCTGCATACTGTAATGTGATTATTCATGAAGCATTCAAAAGGCATAGACCTAATCCAGGATCACCTGGCTAAAATAGCAGTATTAGATCTGAAAACCTGTCAGTCAGTGGAATTACCATAGTAGCAGAAAAGGAAACCAGTTTCACATTGTGAACTGTACATGATGAGGATTCTTTTGAGCGTCCTTTTATCTTGCAGGATTACTGGTACGTCATTCCTTCATTTTGTGATGCTTCTGTACTGTATGTATGCATCAGTATTTCTGCCACAGTCTGAAAGTAGTTCTCCCTACCATATTCTCACTTCTCTAGAACCTGTGTCACAGGTTGGTGGTATACGAAACAGCCAAATGTGTCATGAGTTTCTCCCTCCAAGAGCCTCAGCAACAGAGCTGGGTATGGAATTGGTTTTCCTGTCCTCTAACCTTTTTTTATCATGTCAGGACATATTGGCTGCAAACTTAGGATAGAGAGTTAAAATCTTGATGAAAAAAAAATCCAAATGTTTCATTCAGACATCTCTGGTATCTTATGTTTTCATTTATAGAGCCTAAAATTACAGTGAAATGCAAACTGGCATAAAATTACATTTTGAAATATGTCAAAATGTAACCTTTTGATCATGTGCCATTTTTTCCCCATTTTCTCCTGGGAGAACTCGTCAAATTCACTTACCTCACAAATATTCACTTTTTTTGATAAATTTGCTTGCTATGAGGAATATATTTCATGTACAAACTCTAACCAGTTCTACTCAACATGAAAATCAGGAGTCAGGAGTACAGCCTGAAAACTCAGGTGAGAACCAACTAACTTCAGTGCTAGAAAAATATTTTCTTTGACTTCACACTTTTCACATATAACAGTAAAGTAAGAAAGTATAAATTCCCGAGCTTTTTGTAGCATTCTTGTTGCTTAAGAATGTATTGCACGTGGTTATTTACCTTTGTTGGATTTTGGTTGTTCAGATGAGCCGCTTCCAACCTTTCTCTTTTTCCTTGGAACAGCTGAATTTTTCCTGTCAAAGGTAATAGGACTGTATTGAGGGAGGCTGTTGAATTTCTTTTCAAATTCTTCTTCCAACTTTGCTAAGCTAAAGGGGAAACAAAACCAATCAAATTAAATGTAACTCCCTTTCTGGAGAAAAAAAAATATTGTTTAGGAGCATGTGTGAGTATATACATACCTATCTACATAGAAAGAGGGGGAAAGAGATAAGTGCACACACACTGTAAACATCAAACTAGTATATATTAATCCAACTTTGGGATGAGAATGTACACTCCAGCTTCTGCATTTGTAACTCAGTACAAATTGATTACATTAGTTGCATATTTTAAGAAAAAAAAAAATCAGTGTCACACTGCTGACATGTAGCTCTGTTTGCTGCACAGATTCGTACAGGAGATTTGTCTGTTCTGTGAGGGGAATGAAAAAAAGATAATAAATAAACAAACCAATAAAATAACTTCAAATAAAAGTCCTTACACTGGAATGAAAACAACAATTCAAACCAGAAGAAAAATGTCAAAACTATTCAGTCTTCTGGGGATATTCCAAAACCTGATACTTTGGGGTGGGAATTGGCTTTGTATTTGTTCTGAGGGATTATATTTCCTCCCCTCATATTTTATTTGTTGCAAGATAAAAAATGCAACTAGCTCATGCTTTCAGGAAACTCAACATCCCTCATACTTCAGCCTAACCTGAATGACTGTAACTAATTACCTACAACCCAAGAAATCCACAGACATTATACTGTTGTTCCTAATAGCCAAATGAAAACAAACCACTCGAACAGGATGGTATGGCATGGCATTTCTGGCTGTAATGACTACGCTGTCTTGTATAAGCACTCAGTTCCAGCAAATTTTTGCAGCCAGGCAGAAGCATAGGAAGGAACTGTATTTTAATAAAAAGCAGTGCGCACAGCTAAGCAGATTATAAATACCACCTTCAATGACAGGGGAACAGTAACATTTTCTACTCTTCTTTAATTCTGTTTGCTACAGAAAACCTGAACTTGACAGAAGTTGGCATGACTGTTGGAGGGATGGGCCTTACACATTGTACACTTGGAAGTATCACAAGAAACAAGGCATTTCTCTCTGCTCTCTGAAGCAGCGCTTCAAACAAATTGCATTCTGCAAGCTTTGCTACACAGAACGATACTTCATTTTCTCTCTGTAATCATTACTTCTTTCGGTAAGCAATCTTCCATCTTAAAATACGGCCTTGGCTCTTGGCAGACTGCGTGCATGGTGGGGTTTGTTTGTTTGGGTTTTTGTGTGTGTGTGCATGCATGCATATTTTGTTTTGTTTTGAAATCACAAAGATATCTGACATTAGCGGTGCTCGGTACTGCTACCTTTCTCTTCCATGCGGATGTTCCCTGACAACCACAAAACAAGCTGATTTTCTGCTCTGACAGCTGTCATGCGATTCCATCCTCTGCCCCAGCTCCTCTCCCACTGCCTGCTGCCACCTGCCTCATCTCCTGCCCCAAGGGCATATGAGGGGCTGCAGCTCTAATTCAGAAGGACCTACCCTGAAAGCAGACGAGCTGCCATCCTGGCTAGTAATTTATAGCTTGTGCGACATGGAGGCAGGGGAGAGTGCTGCTATCACTGTATCTGCAATTAATTATTTAAGAACAAACAAATGAAAAAAATATTCACAGTCATGAATTTTCAGAGCATCTCACAAGCCTGGTTAGACACACATAGCTGAGCTGAGGCCTGCCAGGCCTCCTGTATCTCTGCCAGGAGATACACGCAGGCAGAGCACTGCTCAGCAAAGGAGCAGGCTGCACATGGACAAAGCACACTTGACAGGGACCATCAGGGAAGCGTGGGCAACTACTGATGGAGAAGAAGGTAAGAGGACATGGGGAGAAAGACGTAATTCCAAAGGGGTGAGGACCCTCCCCCCTACACCCACACACAAAATGAGGCTGAAAGGTGATGCTGAAGGGAGCAGAAAGAGTTAGGAGGAGCAGCTAGAGGTAAAACCAGCTCTTCAAAGCAGCCAGAAGATCAGGTAGTGCAATGAACAGGGATAATGGATACCTTTCTCCAGCACTTACACTCCACAAATTACCAATTCTGCCTTTATATAGAGTTCACTAAATAATATTCATTAATGACACGACTGAATCAAGAAGCAAGATTGGCAAATATGTATTTTCCCCATCCAGCCAGCTAATTGTGGTAGAGCAGTATTTGTCGAATGAATTAATTATTTACACAATTTTCCTAGCTACTTTGAATAAATGATTTGTAACTACATTTTATTTGGCTAGGAGATGCATTCAGTTTTTACACCATTAGGTGTAAAAAGTTTTCAATCTTTCAATTTAAATTTTAAAAATATTTACTAAACTTATATACAATGCACTAAAAATACAAGAAGCGTTCCATTAATTTTTCTTCACTATTCCAAGCAAACAAGACTTGGAGATTTTCATCAATTTACTATGTTTGCTGTAAAGTGAGCTGCAGCTAAATTTCACATAGCCTAGGTTATAAAAAAAGGCTACTGCAAACCTGCACAAAAGAAACACATTACAATTTTAAGCATGAAGTGTGGAAAATCTACTCCTTTTTAATTCATTTTCACCCTCTGAATTCTAATAATTGGAAATCTTCAAGAATTTGCAAGTAAGTATGAATGGCTAAGCAGATTTAACAACTACAACTAAGCAGATTTAACAACTGTAATACTCTGAAAATTTCGTTATTCATACACTAGAAAAGTAATTCTGTGTGGCCTTGCTAAATTTTAAGGCATTTGTAATCATTAATTATTCTTCTGATATATTTAATTTCTTCACGGTGTACACGAACAGTTTAAGTATCTTGTCTCTACAATGGAAAAATGATATATTTATCATAATTATTTGCCAATATTATAACATTGTTTACTCTTCCTCTGTAAGCAATCTCTCTAAATGGGCAGAGATCTATTCTTTCTAGTCTAATTCTGTTTATGATGATTGAACACCTACACAGAACTTTAAATACTGCTTATGAAGTGCTCTGAAAATATAAGTAATCCTCTTCATTACCTCTTGAGCAGGTAAATATTGCACATTTCTTTTTAGAAGTGAGCAAATAATGTCATTCAAATCTGTTTACAGCAGTGTAAACGAGGAAAGATCTCAAAGGAATTACTTTGGTATATAAACAACAGGTATCTAGAGCATGACTCAGCCCAGCGGGGTTTGTAATTTTCAGGAATTCTGTCTAATTGTGATTATTTGGGTGTTGGATGCAGTTCACTTGCTGCAATGAGATGGACTCACTTGTAAGTTACCAGGCTGACCTAACTAGAACTTTGAACAGCGTTAAGCCGCTACTTACCCGAAAACAAACTCTTCCTTTGGCTTAGGCTTTTTCAGTTTTTTGTTCCCACTTGTCCCACTTTGGGAAAAAGCCCAGTTTTCTTCATTCCAGCATCCTTCATGATCTGAGGAGTTGCCTTTTCCTGAGCTTCTTTTTCCTGGGATGAAGGCAGAAAATTGTTTCTCATCTTTAGAAAAATGTGCCAAAACAAAGAGGGCTCAGAAGGAACTTGTGTACCCATTCAGTACTGCAACTTCTGATGCCTTCTTGACCCCCTTCTTGAAGGGGTTACAAAACATTTATTTATTTATTTTAAACTAGATAATGATGATATTGGCAACTATTTCCTCCCCCTGTTGCCCCACCCCGGTTTTTATACTACCTCTAAAGTCAGGATCTCTCGAGGTATAACGGAGGAGAAAGAGATGAGTAGATTTACAGTAATAAACTTCCCTAAATTACAAACATCTTTTTCTTTCCTGACTGTTCTAATTACACATATGAACCTACTAATCCGAAAAATACATTCCAAGACATCTCACTGAAAGCTTCCAGAGATTATCTCAAATTTATCCTTCCATAAGGTGAAGGGTTCTCGCTCACCACCTACAGCAAAACTAACAACCAAAGCAAAAGCAGAACACATTTGCCTCTTGTAGGACTGAGAACTATGCTCACAACACAGGAGTTGTTCATATAGAAACAAGCTAGTTGTTCAGGGTTACATACAACACAAGTCCTACATACATCTATCAGCAGGCTGACAAATTAACCAACAAAGCCTTCGGTCAAAAAGCTAAATCTCAGCTCATGAAAGACAAAAATCGAGAGGTTAGAGCTTGTGAGGTAAGTACAAACACAGATAGCAGGACTTGAGAAGACCTGTCCTGGACCATTGAGTCCGTCCCCTCCACCTGCTCCCAGCATCTCAGGTGACCAGACACAGCATTCCCATCACACATTGCTCAAACTCCAGCTTAAACACGGACTTTTGCTTTTCCTCCCACTCCAGGCAGGCTTTTGCGGTTCATGCTGTTAAATGAAACACTCAAAGCCACCCACCTCTGTCCACGTTAGCGCGCAGAGATGTGAGCATGCCCTCTGACACCAGAGTTTTATAAAGAGCACCTTTGCAAGATCTCTCCGATTTCCTGGAGCCACAGGTTTCTATCTTTTTAACACAGTCACTGTCCTCAGTTTTGACCTGTCCTGGTAAGCTTGGGGGTACCACCTCCTCTGTTGGGGTCAGTGGTTCCACTTTAATGTTATGAGAAGCCTCACAGGGTACTTCCTTGCTGGCTGCAATACTAAGGAAATCAGGAGGCTTTGATTCTTTGGTGGTCTCCGTGGGTTTCTCCTTTGATGTCTTCTTCTCTTTCGATTTCACTTTTTTCTTTGGTGATTTTGTATCCAACAGACTTCCCTTCACATTTGAGACAGGGCGGTTTTTTTTGCGGGGAGTTTCCGTGAGTCTCTCAGCACCCCAGTCCCCCTTTGCAACAGCTTCAATTGTGTACATTACACTTTCAATGTCCGACTCTGAGGACTGCCTCTTTTTACAAGGTTTCTTGGGGGTGGATTTTTCGTTTGTGTGCCGGTCCAACTTATTTTTTTTCTTTTTCTTCTTTATCTTTTCTGGCTTTAGCCCGAGGATATTCATGTCAGCCATTGAAAGCTCTGGAGAACAGCACATGTGATCCTTTGTGTTATCGTTTCTCTCAAAAGGACTGCTCTCCATTGCAAGACTAGTAAAATCTCTGCATTTTGCAGTTTCTGATTCCTCAGCTTTTGTCTCATCCCGGTTTTGCATTTTCTCTATCTCGGACTGTTCTACTTTTCCTTTACAGGAGTCTTTTATTGTTGTTTTCTCCAGTTCTTCTACCTCCATTTCCTCTGGAACTTCCCTTCCCACATCTTCCGGTGCTTCCACTTTTGTTTTCCCAGGTTCTTTCACTTTTACTCCTTCTGAAGCAAGGCACATCTAAAACGAGTTTAAAATAGTCTCATGAAGCAAACATCAACTGTTAACATCACTTACCTATATTAACAGGAGCATTACACAGGGAATCTCTCTGGTATCTTAGTTCAGGAAAGCAAACTATGCTAAAGGACAATACTGAAAAAGATGCTGAAGCCCTACTGAAACTGATGAGACATGATGATGGCTAAGTGCTAGAATAAGGTTGGTGGGTTCTACTGCTCTAATAGAAAAAGACTCCAACTGATCTCAGTGGTGTTTCCATGATCCTTTAAGTGCCTTTTATGTAACCCGGAAACCCACTGCTAGATTGATTTTCAGAATACCCTAAATGTAACGGAACAATACAGTATCTCTCACTATTGCCACAGACAAGTTACTTGAAATCTCACATACATATTCCCTTCAACTCCCAAATGTCTCTGTATACAATTCTTTCCTCCATCTTCCAAATGGCCCTGAAGGAGGGGGGAGGAAGTTAATCAAATCTCAGTAATGGAGATTATTTTCTTTTACTTGAATGTGCAAAATAATTTGGAAGGTAGTAAAAAAGCCTTCCAAATCTTTCTTCTCATGTCACAGACGTATTTTGCAAAGAACTGCAAAGCAGCAGTGGTTGCCATGGTTATCTCCTCTTGGAGATAACATTAATGGAAACCAAAACCCTCATACTGTCTGAGGAACAGCAATACTAAAAAAACAAAAAGCTGTAACAAGGTCCTCAAACTGCCATGTTCCTGCAGCACTGACTTGGGAGATCCTCTCCGTTTTGGATCACCTGTAAGCTACACTGACGCTGCTACAGAGGGTAGTCTTTCACAGCACCAAGCAGTTGTCCTTGGAAGACACGCGTTCTTCTTCTTACTCTCCCTCTCAAAGCCCACAAGCTGAATTCCCAGTGCTATTTTGTTTTTAAAACACATGTCAACCAAACAGCCACCTGGAGCAAAACCAGATGGAAGAGGCTTGCTTTGAACCAGACATCAGGAGTTTCCCTATCCCACAGCTCAGCCCACGGGCCATGTCAATATGGATGTACCCTCCAGATCACTGGACTCTCTTTAGGTCGATTTTAGATTTCTCAAATCAGCAAGGCATTTTTTTCCTTGCAAACTAAAAATATCTCTTACACCAATATATGTACGAACATAACACCAATGATCTAATGCTTTGTAGTAAGCTTCCAAAATTCTTGCTGAGGGAGTAAAAACTCCTGATCTGGCTCAGGTCAAGCTAGGTTGAACACTGGAAACACCGGAGCTTGGGCAGCACAGTGTCTATTCGGAAGAAGGTTAAATTATGCAGAGGAGAACCCCACAATTATGCTGAGGTGGGTTCTTGGTACCAAGGTACTTCTGTGACTTTTTTACTGCACTGCAATGTAAACACAGCCTGTGATTTTCAAAAGCTAAAGATCAATCTTTAAAATGCAACTCATTGGACAGTAATAATATTTTGTCAATTAAACACACACCCCCCTTGCCAATGGATTATTTTTTTTTCTTTATACCTTTGCTGCTTCTGCAGTACCCAATAGTACAAAGGGCTACAGATGTGGCTACAAAAAAGCGACTTCTGTTTTGTGAGCTCTAAATGAACTTGCAATTCACAGTCCTTAAGATTGGGAAAGCTTAAAAAGAAAAAAGCTTAGACAGAGAAGAAATACAACATTTCAATAAGAGGCCATTGGTTTTAACTGTTCCCAGAAGGAGGATCTGCTGAGAGTATCATAGCAGAGTTTCTATAGAAGTTATTGACCTGTTTATTCCCCACTTCAAAAAACAGTAGGCATGAAAAGCAAAAATAAATGAAAGCTACTAATGACCTTTAACAGGTATTTGCAATGGCAATGCCCCAATCTGAGTAACAGACTAATCCAGCCCTCTTTCTCAACTCCTTGCGCATCCCTGGCCAAACCAAACAGTCAAAACCCCAAACCCTAAAACAAGGAATTGAAACAATTTCAGTGGCGATTGGAAAGTCCCTTTGCCACCAGGGACTAGTACTTCTTCTCAGCTACAGCACAGACTCTTAGAAACCTCCAAGGTGATGGCTAGTCTGGGGAAATCTTGACTTGTGGCACCCAGGCCACAATAATTTATGCTTCCATAAGCAACAGTATAATTATAACTGTAGCACTGTTCTGCCTTCCAGACTTCGGCAATCAACATCATTAACTTCTCCGCCCCACTGTGCCTGTGGTAATTAGTCACCAGTATTTTAATATTACCTCTGCCAGCTGAAATAATGCTGATGTTCCACACTGTTTTGTTAAATCAGAAGAACCTGAATGGGATGTACTTGAAGAAATCTAGAGAAAAAACAGAGGGGAAGAAAAAGGAAAAACATTCTTTTACCAGCACAATTCTTTTATGTTTACCACACAGCTTTTGAATGGATTATTTCCTCCCTCTTCCCAAAATTCATTCAGAACATTATATAGTGAAAAAGAAGGGCAGACCTGTGCATGCTGTTGTAAATAAAACCCTGCTCCACCATTGCTACGGTGGGTAATACCACTGGACACTAAAAGCTATTTCCAGATTTGGGGATCTTCTTGTCAGGACTCCCTTTGAAGAGCAGGATGAACTGGAGCACATACTCTCTCTCAAATAAACAGACTCCAGAGGATAAGCAGCAATCTACACCAGCACACAACCCAGCTGGTGGTGTTTTTACAGGCTTAGTTGGACATTTGATTGCAAAATCATTTCATTGTCATAGCTTAAGAAGGTTACTCTTGTCAGGCTATGGCACTGCCTGTTGGTGTCCTACAGGACTCTCATAAAAGAGATGCTATGAAACCAAAGTGAAGTAGGAGCCCTCAAGCCTTTGGTAACCTTTACTACTCCTCAAGAGTATGGGAGGCTGTCTGGCAAGCAGGTAGCTGATTATTCTCCAGAATCTTTTTCCTGTATCAGGTCGTGATCCTCTTCAATAGAGTGTTTTGTATCAGCTTTGAGCTAGGTGCAAAGAAATTATCTTTTTCTAAACAAATTAAAAGGATCAGTCTCAGGATTGGCCATCAGTATGAAGAAAATGTTCTGTTTTTAAGGACATATCCCACAATCTCTGATCAGGCTTCCAGGTTTCTTATACTTGCTTCCTTAGAAAGAGGGGGAGTTCTAGGGGCTGGGGAACTAAAACGTTTACAGCCTTTTAGCTCCCCCCATCCCTCCAAACTCAGTTTTCATTGCTGTCAACCAACACAGGCCCAGAAAGTCGATTTTGCAGAAATCAACCCATCATTGCCGTAAAGGAAATTAAACTTTTTTTTTAAACAATGCTGTATCTCTATGTCTCCTGGAAGGCGCAGCTCTTCACAGCATCTCCCAAGCTCTGACTATTACAGCTCAAGTCTCCAAACGCCACTTACAGCCACGCATTGTTAGTGCTGTTGGCACTCTGTGGCAGAAGTGGCCTCCTTGCCTTGTGGAGGGGACGTGCCCCCCCACCACTGCCTCCCTTCACTCTCATGCCTCCACACTAAAGGCTAAAGACAAAGCATGCATTTAGGCACAGGAAGAGACTCAGCAGAGCAGATCAGCAACAGCCTCCCAGGCTTCAGACTGCAGAGCGGCTGCTCCAACCATTTTTAGAAACTTAGAAATTCTCAGCATTTTATAAAAAATAATTTAACCCACTTCTGCATTTTATTTTGTCACCATCTGTGAAATACTGTGAAATATCAAAAAGGAAGGCATAGGGAAGGGGGGTAGGGGTGTGTGGAGAAGATAAAATTGGTTAATCCACATAGCAGAGAGATGAAGGAGGAGCAGAGCAGTGTGGTGTGCTGCTCCCACGCGCCAGACCCCTGCCATGGCAGCAGCATGGAGACAGCAGTCGAGTCCCCTCCAGTGCACAGCATTCGTGGTTTGGAGTTACAGCGGCATGGCACAGATGTCTGCCAAATGAACTTGCAAACCTAAGACACCCTTGAGGTGATAATGAACACAGTTTATTTGGGATGCTCCAAACCAGGTCCTGAACTGCTATCTGAAAAATGAAGCTGAATCTCTCACATTTTATTTATTCAATTACAATCCAACATTAGAGATCGCCAAAACTGGGTGGGGGAGGAAATCAATAGCACTAATGTCCTACAAGAGCCAGAAACAAGGAGGACGTGCTTAGCACATCTGCCATGCTTTTCTCAGTTTGAATCAGAGCCTTTAACATTCATTTTGTGTATTAAATTAGGCTTGTAGGAATCCATCTGAGCAAACACTGAGAGCTAGATCATGGAAACCTGTCCAACACACAAATGTCATGCTGCCAGACTTAGCTTCACTTTTTCCGCCAACTGCAGTACAAACTCTGCACTCCAGTGGACAAGCACCTGTCCTTCCCCCAAATTAGGGCTTCACAAGCTTTACAGTCACATCACAATTTTAATGCTGGCTTCCAAAAGTCAGGCTGCACTCAGCAACAGCCTTACTCCAGAACAGCACTACTCAAAGCCTGCTGCTGTCCTGTAAGAGGACACCTCAAAAAACTTCTGGTGTCCCTGACTAAATATTATCAGCCTTTCTGCTGTCCCAGGGCCGCAACAGTCAAATGCCCTTATGGATCACTGATCATAGTTAGGTTAATCACCCTTGCATAGGCACTGCTGACAACATAGCACACACCCACAAACTCTACTACTGCCAGGGACTGGCTGTATGGTAAGGCCCATTTTCTTCCACTCACATAAGTTCCTATAAAGTCAGATAGTAGCATTACTATCCATGGAACAAGGCATGAAATACTTTTATTTCAGTGCTTCCACATTTTCCCTGAGAGGAATTAACTTCACCAGCAAGAATATATTGCTGGATGCCACTAGATGGGATCCAGAGAACCATCTTCCTCACTGAAATAGGAAGTGATTTTGAAAAAAAAGAAAAAAAAGGGAAAAGAAGTGTACACATAAGGTGCTAGCATCCTCCCTTATTTACCTGGAATGCAGCATGTATCTTCATCTTTCAATCATCAAGAAGAGTAATATTTGCACACGAAGCCTCAAAGGTTTTTGAGTGATTCATACATATCAAATGGGAGACCTCTACAAGGTTATATTTAAGACTCTCAGAGAATTTCTAGGACTGTTGGGAAACCCGACCTAGTATTCTTGATTACTGCTGACAGCTGCCAATTTCAGAACTTAGACTGCTTCAACTTCCAACTCTTCATACAGATTCCTGATGATCTACTTTCCTCTTCTTATTCTTGGTCCCCGTTCAGCAATGCACCTTCCAGTCCTTATACCAAAGCTTTACTTTTTGAATCCTGGTATTCAGCTCCCCATTAAGAAAAATGCTGTTGTCTCTTGTCTTTGCTATTGCCCTGAGCATTGTTTTTATTACAGTTACAAGGGCAATTTCTCTAAAAAGAAGTGTAAATTTTTCTGTGCAGTCTCCAAGAAACTATGCACATTAACAAGTATATAAAGAAAAGCTAGGTCCCTGGGGCCATTGCCACTGCCTAATTCTATTGCTATTCCATTATTTACTAATTTATGCTTCTGGAAATACCAAATTTGATACTAGAGCAAACCTTACACAATTCATGCTTTTTTGGGGAAAGATACACACATCTTCCCATTGTGATGCTAATGGGTATAACTTTACCTCTGCCAACTGGAAGAGTGCCGACTTCCCACAGTGCTTTACTGGCTCAGGACTTGACAACTGAGAAGTATTTGATGAGATCTAGGTTTTAAACGAACAGAGGAGAAAATATTTCAGTGGCACACAGGAAAGACAGAAAGGAAGGGAGAAAAAGAATGAAAAAAATTAAGGAGTTAGTTAAATCAGTTACTTTTAGATCTTTCTGGCAGAAGGCCCTACTTCAGACAGGGTATCCCATCCAAGAAACACTTCACAGGCATTTAGAAGTCAGCAGGATACAAGCAAATACAGAATTTCTTCCTTAGATTAGGCCCATGGATTCTCTTCTACGTTTGTATTGTCCACAGCTAATATTCTATCGTACCGTGTGTTTTATGTGACTAAGTGAATAAGACATACCTGTTGCTTAAAAGCATGAAATGTGGTGGTCAAGGTTAAATAAAATTCTCCCGGAAAGCCTGGGCAGTATTTCCCATTTGGTTAGATACAGAAGAGGACCATTTGTCCTCACAGGCACTGCTTGTTTCTCTTTCTTTAGTTAGAAAAAAGAATGAAGACCTTACATCTGGAGATCAAATCTAGCCTTCTAAATATATGTTGGTGTGCCAGCACCAGCGCTGAGTAAATAACAACCACCGCACTTCAGGGAATTGCTTTTACAGCCAAATTTTTTCTGACCTGTTTCCAAGTGCAGCATTATGAGTTCACCAACGCAAGAATTAATCATTATTTCTCATATTTGATCTTTTTTGGCATGGCATTACATGGTAGTATTTGACCTGGAAGCCTTGAAAAGCCCTAAGATTAGGGGCAAGACCACCAGTGTTTCCATGGCATCTGCCTCATCACAAAAATCACGCTTATGACCATGATCTTTCAGATGCAAAAATTATCAGCTTAGCCTTTCTCTTTATATATAATGTCTTTCTTTTGAACTAGATTATTTGAAGAGTTTACTTTTCAATTGTCAAGGAGATTCATTACACCCGCCCCAATCCAGAACATCCATTTACTGCAAGCTATTTAAAATATGGTGAATAATACTTGAATGTGCATTAATAATAATTTTTAATATTAAACTAAAATAATTCAAAATCCTAGTTTTGCTTTGAGACAGTTCAGTGAACCTGCTCAGGACCCCACTGGAGTAAGTGATCTTGTACACTGCACTTTGCAGGAAGAGGGCCTCAATATTTTATCTTTCTACCGTAATAAATTCTCAGCCCTTAATGATTTTTTCAGTGCAATACGAATGGCAGAAAAGGGACAGAAAAACCCCCACACAGTGAAGTATAACCTGAGAACATGCAGGCATATCTTGCCTCCTGATGCACAATGTGAGGAAAGAGTAAAGAATTTTGTTTTGACAATAGAATGGGTGCTCCTAACAAAATGCGAGATCCTTATAGTACTAATAGCAAGAGGGGAAGCCAACAATTCACTTCAGCAAAAAAATTCTCTTCATAGTCAAGAAATCAAACTGCAAGAGCCAAACTTAGAACTCATTCTGCTGAAGTTGCTGGCCAAACATCAGAAGTAAGAGGATGGCTGATCTATCAGCTCTCAGTGAGACTACAGATCTTATTCCCTGTCTCAACACCATCTTCCAGTTTTAATTAGAATAATCAGAACCTGCAGTACTACAACCACAAATAGCCCCTTCTTATGTAGAGGTTTAACTGGGGGATCATTAGGATCAAGTTATTATATTTTATTACAGTGCAGGTCAGCATTTTAGCTACTATATTACATTCTAGTTTGCATAAGAAGCATGTGCCATGGTACCACTTTTTCATTTCCCTCCTAGAATAGGCATTTCACTTCAACACAGATATTTAATAATTTCAGTATATAGGCAAACAGCAAATATATTAATCTATTTTACGTAATGGCTTTACCTGGGAAGATTACAGCTTTACCTAAGGGAAGGCTGGAAGAGAAGATACTAACTCTCGCATTCCCAATTTCAAGGCATTTTGACCAAGAGTTTTACATTCAAACCTTCTGTTCAGCACAGAAATAAAGAGAAAGGGCTGCCCGCAAGCCCGGTCAAAGTGAGTATGCGAGAATGCAGCAGTGACAAAATCATCCTCAAGCATGCATTTTTCTTAAGTGATAGTAACCTGCTGGACTAGCAAAGAAAATTCCACCTTGTTGCATGCTGCATGCGATTGTTTTTTTGATTAAATCACCTAGAGAAAAACTTCAGAAAAGCAGCTGAAAGTGAAGAGTTTGTGGTTTTTGGCTTAATTTTGTTTTTAAGATGGGTGAACTAGCAATTTTATTGCTTCCACTCTCAGGAAGCATTTTCTTTGTTTAATAACAGATAAGAGTTTAGCTAAGTAAATCTAAGAGGTGCTTGTGTTTCTTCTCTATGAAACAGTCATCACCATCTGTTCGCGTTTGCCAAACACGCATCCAGTAAGACCAAGAGAGCAAGGGGTCCCATCTGCTCTGCTTCCCTCACATGACAAGGAGGATGACAGCAACCAGCCCATGTGAGCAGACAGCTTGCAAACAGCCACCATGCTAAGGAACACAGCTCACTGCTCAGAAATCACTGGCCTATATAATGGCTTTCCATAAAGGTACAAATGAGAAGGACAAAGGCAGGGCCAAGTATTTCCAAGATCACAGTGGAATGAGAAAGCCAAGAGCATGACTTGGCAACATTCCAAATGTCAAAAAACTTGTAACGATGTCACATCATCTTCGAAGACCTCCAAGGCGCTTGCCTGCATGCCTGCAGGACCCAACAAAGTCTTACTCCCAGGACTTTCATTATCTGTTGTGGCAAGTCACTGGGCTGGCCTCATTAGCCATCTCCTCAATAGCTTTAATTGAAGACTATAGCACTTGGGACAGACAAACAGATGAAAGGCTAACTGAGGCTGTAAAGAAGAAAGAATCCCATGCTATGTCTACATATAACAAGCTGTTTCTGAGTGACAGGGGACTTGTACTCCTGGGGTAAAGGTGTCCATTTTAAATGACAAGTCTACTCAATGCGATTGCTGTCTTCACAAAGAGGCACTCTTACTCACCCTGCTGCAAAGGCGGCAAAGAGAAAGGGAACATATGAAGAACACCCAGCCAGAACCAAAACTGAGCTGGGACGTCTGCCAAAAGTCTCCAGGCACATCAGACCACAGCACACTCCACATTTCTTCACAGGTCTACTTGGCTACTGGCTAAATAACTACTTTCTCTCCCTCTCTCTTTTCTTTTGTAGCACTGCACATTGCTGACAGCAGCCTACTGCAAATTGCTTATCATAATTTAGCTTACTAAATGCGGTAATGCGTTCATATAGACAGGACCCAGTAAGAAGTGGCACAGTAAGGAACGGGGTTTTTGCCAAACTTGACAAAGACATCCTGTGCAAATGAAAGCCCTTGTATTTGAAAGAGCACAAGCAGCTTTAAGAACAGGGGCACAGGGGGAAAGCTTAAAGAGGCTCTGTAGCATTCTCAGTACTTTCCCCTGGAACAACCGAAATGAAATCAAGGCGCAGCCTTCCCGATTTCTGCCCCTTATTTCCAGACACTGAAAAAACTTTTCTTTTTGTTTTGTTTTTTGCTGTTCCAGATTTCTGTCCCTTATTTCCAGACACTGAAAAAAAATCAAAAAAATACAACCCCCTCCAGACTGCACAGACATTTTAATATTTTTTACAAGAAAAAAAAAGAGATTAACCCTGACTTTAAAACTGTCCTTTCCAGTTTCTAATTAACTTTCTAAGCACCTCTTCTACCTAACATTTGATGATTCATACATGCACTCCAATGTGCCAAATGAGCTGGCTCAGTGTAGTAGTATGCAATTCAATGCACTGTCACATCCGTATAACAATTTTCAGGTTTGTCATTTTGTTGTTTGTTCAATTAGGAGAAGAAATGATTTTAGGTTCTGTGAAATTTTGAAAGTATGGCTAAGTCAGGTTTTACATAACAATTTGAAAATGCTGTACTAAAGGCAATTCATACCCTGTTCAACTCTGCAGATATCTGAAATTGCTGTTTAATTAAAATGTAAGATGGCTAAGATTTTTGAAACTAAGTTAACAGATTCACTCGTGCAATATTTTGCAATAAAATTGACAAGAAATGTTTTCCAGCTTATATCTTTTACTTGGTTTAAAAGGTTGGTGTCAGCACATGGCTTTGTCCTGCTCAAAAAAACTTTCCAAATTAACTTGTAACTTTAAAAAAAGGTGGCACATATGAAAACATCTTCATGATTAGAGATATTAACTCTATTGTATCTTTTATAGGGGTGTTTGTAGTCAGGTATTTTATGGCACCTGAATCAGTAAATTGTTTTTTCTTAATTGGGCCTCCTAAGAAACACAAGGCCCATCCTAGCCAAGCTAAAAACACAATTAGCTTAACATCTAACAGAAAGCAGCATGTTGTATGTAGTCAAACCTCTGTAAGCACACAGAATAACAAACAGGGTATCCTTTCATCCCATTATGCTCCTCCACAATAGCACCAGCTCTAATCCCAGTCTTTTCACACACCCTGAATATACCTTTAGCAAAACTGATTCTGCAAGCAGTACCAGACTCCCCCAAACGGGCAAGAGCAGCATATGTATGGAAAGTCAATTCACAGAGGCATATTAAACACATAGGAGAAGAAATTCTTAAAAGCAATCTTTAAGAACTCCAAATCTTCACTACATGGAGGAAGAAGGATAGCTTACATACTTATGGGTAATTTATAGGCTTTACAAGTCACCACCTAAAGATGCTGTTACATATTCTTGTAGCTGTTGGGATAAGCTTTCTTTGACCGGCAAGGTTATTTTTCAAAGGATTCCTGCCTCTAGGGGAGTTGCCATTTCGCACTGCTGCAGCATGTTCCATAGGCAGTGCATAGTGTCATTTCAGAATGTCTTTTATTTGTTGTTTTCCTAGATGTAAATTAAAAGGCCATTTGGAAAATATGTCCGCAGTGGTCCTTTGGCGTGGAAGGTCAGGTAATGTTCGCAAGCCCAGTACGTTTTCTGTATGCTACAGCTGGTAGAACTGGCCAACATCTCATCCAATCGCTGGTTATTCCCTCCACGATTTTCTTAACACAATGCTGTCATGAAGATAAACATCTACTGATGGGAATCCCTTACAAGACAGTGTGCTTCGCCATTCAGTGACAACTCTTACTGGTTCCTTGCTTCCTCCCATCCTCCCCCACCATATTTCAGCCATTATACCTCAACAAACTGAAACAATGCAGATTCCTCGGTTTGTTTTACAACTCCTGGGACTCCAGGCTGTGATGTGCTTGAGGAGATCTGTCAGGAAAACAATTACGTTTGTATTACCTAACTCTTCAGTTTCAGTATCAAACTTCAATGGGCTAAATTTCCGATCCTCATACAGAAAGACTCCTGGTACCTAAGAGCATGCAAACGAGTCCCAGCACACCCGTACAAAGAACAGTATCTGCTTTCCAGGAGACACGTAAGTGGGTGATCTGTGAAATGGTGATCTTGAATTATTTTTCACAAGGAAAATATTTCCTAGGATCAATATAACAGTCTAACGAGTTTTCTGAAGAGCTTTTATTTGCCCGCTGATGTCAAAAGAGGGTTAGCAACAAAAACTTAACACTATTGTATTTCACAGTTCAGTGAAAGACCTGAGACTGCAGAATGGTGGTGCTGATAGAGCACAAATTGCTACTTAGCAAGGAAGGTAAGTGTGGACAGGGACACAATGCATGCAGGTACTTCGAGATACCAGATCTATCCCAGACACTAAGGTAACTCCATTTTATACTGTTAAACTTGTGACAATTATTTTTGTTGCAAATGACACCTCTGATTAATGTTAGGCCTTGGTACAAGTACCAATTTTTTTGCCATTGACACACATACCTACCATGCACTGGTTAGGTGCAGCCTCACTACAGGCTGTTTAACATCCTTGAAAAGACAGACTAGCTAATATGCATTTCTCATTACCAATCATCAGTGAGCTACTTCTAAACCGCATGTTTTAGCAGAGCAGATGAGCTTGTTTCCTGGCACCTACTGAAACTGTTCTTTGAGGGGTAAGGAAAAGCCAGGGGTCATAAGCCCTTAGCAAGAGCTTATCTTGTAGCCCACAACACAATTCCTGCCTACTACCACATGGCTCTGGCACTTTCCTGCTTGGGCACTGTAAAATGAACTGAAACAATTAAGTGAGCCGGTATTTGTCTTACTCTTTGAAAGACTGAAATTCAAGAAACAGAGCGTTATCAAGAGGAACTATACGAAGTATGACATTGCTCAACTGACAGTATAAGTATGCAAAAGCATCTTAGAAATGCTTGAAGATGGATGATGAATTATTACCATAGAAGTATCATAAGTGACACTGGAATTAACCAATCTTAAGAAGCTTCTAAGTATCGCTTTTCATTGCTGGCACACCAGGCATTTCCTCTTCCTAACAAGAAAAGCCAGCAGGTTGTTTAAGAGCCTAATTACAGGTTATGTACTTCACTGTGGCCGTTACCTTTAATCAGAAATAAAGGATCAGTGCTTTATTTATAATACATTTTGAAAGCCTCAGATCTTAAGTTGGAACTAAAGGTCTTGTGGGTTGATGTTAAAACAAACAAAAACCAAACCAACAAACCAAACAAAAAAATCACATTTTCTGTGTGCTAGTATTGCAACGTATCTGCTCCGTAAGTGATGACATTTAGGGAGGAGTATGAAGGTGCACGCAACAATGAGTATTAAACACATGGGAGTCAGATTCACGGCTGATGTGAAAACAGGTAATAAAAAGGCCCTGCTATGACACAATTTCTTTCCATATGCACTTACTCAAACACCACCCAGCATCCTGTACAATCAATATTTATAGAGCTAAATATCTGTATGTCACTTGATTATGATCATTTCAGAAGTTGGAAAGATATAAACAAGCAAGTGAGGCTTGCAGAGGACCAGGATTCTTTGCAACCTCATTCTTGTTGTGTTAGTTATGTCAGTGAAATCCATTAAAACTTGGATGAAATGGTGTATACTTAAAAAAAAAAACCAAACACCAAAACAACCACCCCCCAAACCAAAACACCACAGTTGCACTTCTAGCCATAACTGGAAATACGTTGACAAAAACGTTGCACATTGCAAAACTAAAGCATAGTTGCATAGAGCTATTTGGTGGTTACAGAAGAAAATTTTGGGAATTCCAGAACTACAGTTATTTTTGATGGGGTCAACGACTAAAGCAGCCACAATAGATAAAGGACATAATGTAACATCCAAATATACATGTTAAAACTTTAGTTAGTAAGACTCTAGTTTAAAACTAAGTGCAGGAGTGACACATCTCTAAATTACTGCTTAAACCACAGCTCCATTATTGCACCAGGGTTTCCACCATGCTCCTAAACAGACTCTGCTGCACTTCGAGTCTGACCTATCTACCTGATACATGATCCAGTACCATAAAACCAAAAAGAAGGAACAAATAAAAGCATGAATTTTAGTTAAAGATTTTTGATTTCTCTTTCAGCTGAACATCAGATGCTTCTTAAAAGGAAAACGCTGGGGAATACAACCCTTTTTAAAGAAACTCACCTCTGCAAACTGAAACAATGACGACTTCTGACAGGTTTCTGTAGAATTAGTTGCATCAGATTGGCAAGTACTTGAGGAAACCTGAAACAAGGAGTGTGCAGAGTAAGACCTCAAAGGTGCTTCTTTTGAGCTAAGAACAACAGTGAGCAAAACAAAACACCAGGCAGCAGTAACAAGAAGCAGTGTTTTAAGAGAAGATGGGCAATCTCATGTTCCGCAGTCCTGGACAGGTTAAATCAAATTTATAGGTGAAAACATAGTTTAGCACCCATTTTAATACACTTGAAAAATCACCTCAGAAAGACCACAAAAATACCAGGGATTTTTTTTTCCTTTTATAATTCCAAACTTTGCAAGAGAGTTTTATGCAACAGAATACTAAACTGAGGATATTGGGCTACATACACAACTACCTCGTATTGGTGATGCTATCAACACTGCTGTATCTGTAATTTGTACTACCATTCTGAATACGGAAACTACTTAGAAGCTAAAAAAAATTTTTTTGAAGACACTGAGGGTTGCTAAGTGACAGAAATACTTACTAGAAAAATAATCCCCAATCACCTGACAGCATGAAAATAGGTAGTTAAGCCTAGAATTGCTCAAATAATATACCTAAACATCCATTTAGGGGCGCTTATGGGACACAGTGCAAGAAAGAGTCGTAACTTCTGAAATCAAAGTACAAAGATATGACTTCAAAAACAACAGCCTTACTCAAACTAACACTGAGCTTAGCCATACTATTCTTATTAGCCAGAAATGTGTTAATCAAGCATCATTCTGTAAAGGAATTGTACCAAATATGATACATTCATTAAATGTCACATTTGAGTGTAAAAGATTTACATGCATAACTCCTAGAAGCATAAGGTAGTTCGTATAAAATAAGGTATGTAACATGGCTTATAGGAAACAGAAGAAAGGAAGGAGCCTTTGCGGGATTTTAGGAAAATAACAGGATGGATTGTTTTCTCCCTAACCATTTTTCATTTTTTCATGAAATTTCAGTTTATTTAAAACATTTTGCTGCTAATGTGTTTTTTCTCTTATTTATTACCAAAACAAGTATGTCAATAGCATTTATTAGTGAATGCACACATGAGATTTAGCTAGCAACTGCATCTGTTGCTGGTAAGCACAAAGCACCACAGAATAAGCAGGCCTACAGCACATGCAGTTTGTACTGCTGCTCCTGCTACTGTTTGTCCGATACGCTTAAGCACTGCAAGAGCACCAGTAGCATTTTGTTTCAGGAATCTGCTACCCATACCCCCCTGAAAACACTAAATCCAAGTGTAGCAACCCACAGGCCAAGGGGAACTATACCACACGACAATTTGCTTACGTACACAGTCAAACTTGTTTCTTCCCTGCCATAAAACCAAGCAGTAACAGTGCCTCCTATGATCTATGCTTCCATTATATTTATTAAACACCAAGCAGGATGTTTTATCAGTGTACTATGGGAGTATACCAACCCAAAGGGTTACAAATAATGTATTTTTAATGCCTGTCTTTTGCTTTTTCAGCGGTTTGTGTTACTGTTTTCACTGATGTAATGTTTATTACTGCTCTTCTCATGTTTCTGTATGATCCATTTAAAAAATCTGTGCCTCAGCAGTGCTGTGGATTGTACCAGGGATGCATACCAAACTTGCTGCTGTTGAGTGACCCGTCTCTGGAGGTCTGAGTCTCTGCACTGGTGTGGAATAGACATGCAAGCAGCATCCTTATATGAGCGCTCATTTTGTTATTTCAGGCCACTTCACTGGTGGGATTGTCCCAGGAATAAGCAAATTTGGGATTTGGTTCCCCATATAACTTAAATTTTCTGCAGTTCGACCACCTGCCTTACGTAGCTTAGTTTGTGGTGTCTATTGAAGCAGTTTGTTTGCAAGCAGAGCCTATTCAACATGCTGTAGGAAAGGGCAGGAGAAGCTCATTGCTTAGGAGAAGCGATGTGAATGAGGAAGCCGTGTGAAACCCCTCTGCTCCCCGGGGCAGGCGCTGCAGGGCCATGCATGCCTGAGCTCTGCCCACCTGCTGTAACGGAGACCGTGGCTTCGCAGCTTCCTTTGCCTATCTAGGGGCACGTCCACATGAACGTGTCATAGAATCACAGAATCATAAAATCATTAAGGTTGGAAGAGAGCTCTAAGATCCGAGTCCAACCGTCAACCCAACCCCACCATGCCCAC
>NW_008794082.1:272000-284391 GCF_000699145.1 Aptenodytes forsteri
GAGCTCCTCCGCCAGCTCTCTCAGCACTCTCGGGTGGATCCCATCCGGCCCCATAGACTTGTGAGCATCCAGGTGGCGTAGCCGGTCGTTGACTGCTTCCTCTTGGATTATGGGGGGTTCGTCCTGCTCGTGTCAACACACGCCTGAGCTGGCATGGCACAAACCAGCTCTGAGTTGGGAGCCATTGACCTGTGCCACCCCAGGAGCACCGTGCTGGAGCGGAAAAGCCCTCCCGAGAGCAGTTATTACGGCTTAGCCCCTGCAACACAAGCGCTGTAAGGCACCTGCGCCCCAGGCAGGTGCAGAGCGGGAGGACGAGCCTTCTCGCTGCCTCTGAGGGCATGTGCTGGGGGTTGGGCACAGCTTGTTCACCTTGTGGCACAGGAACCACAAGCCGTGGAAGATGTGAAGCCTGGTATCCTACAGCTTTGTATGTAAAGGACAGATTGCTGGTGCCCAGTAACTCAGAGATGATTCTGTGATTAGAACAACCATACTTTTCGTATCAATTTCCGTTATCTTTAAAAGTTAATGCTCTTGCCTTTGCTTGACAGAAGTACTGATTTGAGCATGTTTCTTCTACTCTGCTGCTCCCCACACACTCCTGACTTGTGGGAAAGTTACTATCTCCAGGACTTCTAACCTCTGCCAGGCTGAACCTGATCAAAGCGTTAAAATAATTACCGGAGGGAATGGATGCACAGATAGTGCCATCGCATACATCTCATTTCCTGCTGTAGTAAAACGTCCTCAGCATCTCCTCATTTCTTCTCCTCTTTCCTCCTTCCAGCTTACCCTAAGCTGCACTGAGAGATTTGATTTACACCCTGGGCAATACCACCCTGTGCAGATCCGGCATTGCATGCAAGATAACCTTTTGCTCTCAAAGAGAAGGAAACCACAAGGGTAACGCCTCCATAGCCTCCCTTTCCCTGCAGGTTACCGTAACCTGCTCTAAAACGGATCACACTGAACGAAGGCGAAGGACAGCCCCTGGCTCACCTTCCACACTGACCAATGCGAGAATGCCGTCCTGATGTTCCAGGCAGCAGCACAGGGGGGAAACCGGTAGAAGAGCCAGGTTTTGGACCACGCTACAAATTCCGGGATTTCTGGGCGGTAACCCACAGACAGGCCACTAGGTGCTGCTGTAAGGCAAGCAAAGGGCCTGATGGGCAAGTAAGGGAGATGTGCAGGGAGGGAGGTAAGCGGGCAAGCAAGGAGTGGTCCTCACCCAGCTTCAGCCTTTCTGCTCATAAACCTGTTGTGAGGCCCAGGCTTTGCCTAGCACAACGATAGAACCTGGAGCAGGCCCGTCTGGCGTTTCTGCTCGGGTGTTCAACAAAATATGCTCATATACACACCATAGTCCTGTGTAACTAATGAAAGGACCCAAGCACCAGGTGGAAACTCACTGCATATCCAAGTCCTTTGTTTTACTGCTGGTAAGGTCTGTAGCTTCTCTTGCCTATCTGCTTAGTAACTCCAGCCGCTGCTTGGAAATCAATCATGTACCGACACTGAATTCTGTTATCAGAAGAAAAACTCTAGTCTATTGAAAAAAATTACAAAAATAGGAACATAACTGGCAACACACAGAGATGGTGACTAAAGCCTCAAGGCAATTTTATAAATATCGCTGTTGTGCCTCTTCCCGTCCTCCCGCTGGCACCTGTTCACTTTGTTACCTGACATCTGGGCTCCTGACAACTCGAAGGTTAAACACCTGACTTGAAAAGTCCCTATACATCCATTTAACATACACTTGACAGAAAATCAGTGGGCGCTGAATACATTTACGTAGGATTAGCAGACCTGTAGGTATCATTTCCCTCATCTTCTCCCAAGTTCTGAGCAACCTATGCCAATGCTGCCCTCCTTTCTATTAAATACTATTATCACCTTAAAAATTGTTAAGACCTATGCTTACAAGGCCACCCAAATCTGCATAATCATACACATGCACAAGCAGTCAAATTGCATGTTGACAGGTAATCTTACGTCTGGCGGTCCGCCAGTTGAAGAACCATACATATGCATGTGTATCTTACATGTATACACACATGTTTTAATGATAATGAAGACTACATGATATCATTTAGAGCATGCCTTTAAAAATGACACTGCATCTGTTGTTTTGTTTTTTTTTTTTTTTAAAGAAATGCCAGGGTTTTAGATATACAACATATATTTATATACTTACATGCATATAAAAATATATATAAAAAATACCTGCTTCTCAAATAGTGTAGGACAATTAAAATACGGTAATTTACTAATAAGTACGGGCTAATTTCTGGCCCATCATGATTCTAACACCACCAAACAAATCCCTCAACTAGTATTTATGACATTCATTTTGCTCTACGTTTTGGGGGAAAGCAGATTACACAACTTGCCTCTTTAATGTGGAGGGCCGGGTTTCAAAAGAAGACTACAGGCCCAAGAGAGCACAGCATAGTATAGCTTATACATAAAGTAAATATTACATCACAAGCCATATTGCATGCTTCTATCAGAAAAAACAGGGTTTATGTAGGGGCATGGGAAATGTGTCTTTTGTTAAAAAAAAAAAAAAAGAAAATCCTGATTAAAAAGACATTCATATACTAAAACAATCACACATCCTTTTTGATTTGTCTCTAAATCCACATGTAGATTTTATTCCCTCACTGCTATCTGAAATCATACTACTTGAGGTACTTTTCATGTAAAACCAAGAAAGCTCAACTCACAAGGCCATAGCAAAGACCCTTCTTAATGGAACTGAGGATCTGTGACTACAACACACCTTCCCTCTCATTTAAATGTTATAGCATAGTAAAAACAGTTTTTAAAACTTCAAGCTGAGAGATTCAAAGTTTCAAAACTACAGGACATTCTCATTTTAGCACAAAATAATCAATTTCTTTACACTTCTCTGCCAACCTTACCCTAGTGTTTCTTATTTTTCATGCTGCAGCACAGAAAGCCAGTACCCACATCTGCATAAAGACTTCCACTGCTCAAACTGGTGTGCAAAGCATTGAGGAGTCTTGGCTCAGTCTTGGCAGTACAGAAGCAACCCATCTCAAATGCACTACACATTTCGCATTTGGGGGTATCACATATAGATAGTTAATTATTGCTTTTCCTCCCAATAACAACAAAAAAAAAGAAAAAAGAAACCCTCCTTACTTCCACGGCTCTTCTTTCTAGGCTAGAGATTTATGGCAGTGACTACCTCTTTTACCCAACATACAAGCCGGCCCAAAAAATAGATCATAAATAATAATCAGTCTAAAGAAAGACCAGAGGTCTCTGCGCTACTGGAGATACGCAGGAACACTTCTTTTTACTCGACTCTTTTGTAAAAACAAAATGTTTGTGATGGCAACTGAACTACAAACTTCTTTTTAGACATAAAGACTTAGTGAATAGGAGTAGACTGCAATACTTTGATTGCCTGTTAGCACTTGCATGGTTTCAGAATGCATATATAATGACACTGTATGGAAATTATTAGGTATTTATTTTGCTGTTAGTGCCAAGGCCGCAGTTGTGTGAGGCATTGCACAAGCATATTAAATCCTTGCCCAAAAGAGCTTGCAAACCACCTGTTTGTTAACATAGTCACTGTATTTCAACCCTTCCACCTGTGACAATATCCTCTAATGGGGCAGACTTGCCCGGTCTGATCAAATATTCAGTCAGCGGAGTTAATACTGAAATGATATAAAAACTGGGCCCAACCTCTACATTCACGGTTGGAATACAAGACTCGTATCACAGGGCTCCCACTTCAGTCCCACCTGAGGTTACCCAAGATGTATCTTAACTTTCATTTACCACTGGTCAATTACTCCTCTTCAGAGCTCTCTTTAAATTGAGGGCTCGCAGTAAAGGAGAGAAGAGAGTTCCTTACCTCTTGTGCAGTCAGGGCATGTTCCCCTGCTAGAAGCAGCATGCTCAGGCCTCCCATTTGTGTAGGATCTGTTAAAAGAGTAAAACCAAGTCTTAAGTTTATTCATTTGCTTGTTTAAAGAACCTACCATTTACAGCGTTAAACCCCCAGAAGACTACTTGTCACAGACACTCTAAGCAAACTGCCATAAAAGGCAGTTCAAGAGAATCACAAATAACCATTTCTGTACTCTCTGGGAGAGGCCTTCAAAGCTGTTTGAAGGATTTAATTGGATTTGTGTGCTTAACACCCCATTGCGTGGATTTACAATTTTACTGCCAAAGGTTTTATGTACTACAGAGATGGATATCTTTAAAACAGCAACTGTAATGATCTCATACATAAATATACACAAAGATGCTCTAATATTGCACATCTTTATAACTCCATGGATGCTCCTGCTGAGGGAGTGGTTCCCTTCCTTAGCCACTGAACAAGTAAAAGGATGGAACAAGCTCTGAAGCAAAATTTCTATTTTCGTTTAGCTTTAATTTAGAGCTGCATTTAGTGGTGAAAAGTGCCAGCCTGACAGCTCTGAAGCATGAAGCGCTTGATCCTCTGTGCCAGAACAGTGCAGGCACTGGCCAGGCAAGCTGCCTGCCTACTCGTTGCCCTGCCAATACAATATATAATTGAGGAAAATAAAATGGAGATATAAATGTTCTTTCTCCAAGTATTTGATGCTGACAGCCTTCCTGCACCTCAGGAGCTCGGAAAACGACAACAAGAAGTGAAAGCAATGAACACTGGCACTGCATTACTCATGGAGTGGCTTTTCCACTCAGAACAGTGGTTGCTCTTCATCATTATGAAGACTAATTGTCTGATTTTGGGGGAGTGCCTTGGAAGCAATGCAGAGGCCTGATTTAACAGAGTGTCACGTAGAGAGAGGGAGACAGTCTGTGGCCCAAATGCCTTGCACAACAGCCACAACGTGAGAGAAAGGGAAGCATTATCCTTGCTGTGTTGCTGAGACACCAACTTCAGTAATGATGAGACACCAAAGATAAGTAACTTTCCCCAGGTTTCACTAAGCGTGCACTCACGTTTTCCAATTTCCTTTCACTAAACTATACAAAAACTCTCTCTACAACAATAAATTACACATGCCCGGGACCATTCCCTGGAATGGAGGCCAAGTGGCACAGTTACCCTTGTCCATTTGGTTGCATTTTGTTATGCAAAATTTAGATGCGGAATAGCTGCATCCAAAATGCCCACCAGGAAATCCCCTGGCCCATTCCCACTCATGAGCGGTGCCGAGGAATTTGTTGAGCTTTTCAGCTGACATGGGCCAAACCTGTACCTGTAAACCTCCAAACTATTTAGTGCTACAGATGATCAAGGTCCAGTTCACGGGAATACTCACTGGTGCTGTTTAATTCAATACCACAGATGCAGCCAAAAGTTCTCCCTCAGATAGCATCTCACACTGACATTCACAGGGTAAGTTTTTTCAATACTCTTTTAGAACAGCAGTAAATAGAAGCAGAGGAAAGCAACGTGAATAAACCAGGCTCATCCACTAATCTCAAGGATAGAAGAGTGGCTCATTATCTTAAGAACACAGCCTAAATAGCATCTGGCTTCAAACCCAATGTCCAACTGGAATTAATTTTTTCCTTTACCATAATAAACAGGTAGAAGGTGAATGGGTTTTCTGTAGGTTTTTTTTTTTTTAAAAAACTTTTTACTTTTAAATAGAAAAGGGAACAAAAGATACTAAGTTTCTACAAAGAGACAAGGCACTATCAGAAGTGCAGGATCTAGTAACAAGAAGTGACTGAAGAAGTGGAGACGGAAAATGGGAAGGGTCAGCAAGTACCTAAGCACAATTCGGATCTAGTAACAAGAAGTGGTTGAAGAAATGGAGACACAGAAAATGGAGGGCCAGCGAGTACCTAAGCACAATTCATAAGTGAAGCGAGCCTGTCAGCACAGCACTTTTTGCCATCAAAATACTTGATCAGAAACAGTTCAGTCCTTCAAACAAGAGGACATCAGAGCAATTAAGAAGTGAGAAGTGAACATGTATCTTGAAAGATAATGCCTGAGCAGGCAGTTAATCTGGAGGAAGGAGAAATCAGAAGAGATCTCCAGGCCCATAATAAACTTACTGAGCTCCACATTGAACAGTAAGGGCTTGGCTGGTTGCTTTCTACTTTCTTTATTCCCACTGGAAGTCATTAAGAGCTTTCTTCCAGTTTTCAGCTTAAATTTACTCAGGGCCAGGTGGCACACATTTTTTCTGGTCCCCGCTTCTTTAAGATTAAATAACTGTTCTCCCTAAATGGTATTCTCCTCTTCTCCGTTTACAGGAGTCACCCTACTCTTCTTCCACTTGCTTTCCTAGCCTAAGCAAATCAAGATCTCCCGGTATCATCAAAGCATGCCCATCTCCCACAGTCCCAGCGATCCCTGTAGCTCTCCTCTCTGGTTATTCCAGGTGGAGTTCATCTTTCTTGTATGTGAATGACCAGCAGGGCAACCACGTCCGAGGAGCTGTGCTCTGTTCAATGGCATTAACTCTTCTCTACAGTTCCTGAAAACACTTTGCCTGACACACTGCAGTATAGCACTTAATCTTAAGCCCAGATCACAATGATGGCTCCCAGCTGCTCTCTTGTGCTTCACTTCAGTTACCTGTGGGTCGTCTTCCCTCTCTTCAGTTTTGGCCAACTGGAAAACACCCAGCTTATGGCTCTAAAATTCTTCCCCCTCTTCTAAATATCTTCTTGGTGGTCTCAGCTTTCTGCCCTTCAAATAAGTAGCTTATCATAACAGGACAAGGATAGGACTGTCTTTTCCCCAAGTAAGCAAATACTTAAACTGTTTATTTAAATATAGAAATTAAGAGGAAGGAAAAAAAATGACAGCTAAGCGTAAAGTGAAAGTTTAATTTGGTGCTTCAACAACTTGAATACTTATGCTGCAGCTGTAGCAGAAGGCTGGCACTTAGATGTCTGATCATGATAAAAACAAAAATCCTTCCACTAAGGTTTCAAATTACAAAATAACTTCATCTAAGGGAAGACAAAATGTAAATATGCAAACACTGTTGTATGTTTATAGTGCCTTCTCAGCACAACAATGTTTCTCTTATGGCACTAAGAACTTACTGGTACGACAAATTAAGAATTATAAGTGCTATTTTAAAGCAATTTACAGCTAAAAAATCAGCACACACATTTGACGTGCAGAATGGGAGGCAATTCGTGACTTTCTCAACTGTTTTTAATATTGATGAAACTTCAAACCATCTCACTATTTGGGAATGACATACTTTGTTAGTATTGGTCTGGTTAGAAACTCAGCAGGCTGGCTTGTTCATCATCACAATTTTTCGAAGGGAGGAAAGAAAAGAACTGAGGAAGAACTAAGCAGAAAGAAGGCCAGCAGGTACCAGTTTCAACTAACTTTTACCTGGGTGCAGAATTAAGCTTCTTTCTAAAAAAGAAAAATTGCATCTTTATCAGGATATTGCCTAATCTAGGAAATGTCTTTTTTCCACCCTTTGCTTCACTAAAAAGCTTTTTTGCTCATATGGTTTTCTTCTGATGCAGAAATGTGAAAGTATCGGGAACCCTGCACATGTGTATAGCAACGCTGTTGCTCACTTAGCTCTGTAGTTGTGAGAGTAGATGCTGCAATGGTCACCTTCACCTGCGAACAGCAGTTGTCTTTGCCCTATGCCCTACAACAGACCACAGGTGAGCCATATCATGAGAAAAACATGCTCAGTTACAACTTCCAGGCTGGATGAGCAAAGACACCACTAGTGGGTCTGCAGGTCGGAAGCCCAATGCTGGTGCCACACCTCAGGTTCTTGACACAATGGTAGGTCAACACGTGAGGCTTAAAAGTGGGGTGGTTATTGCTGGAATGCCAAAAGTAGAATGAGAGATATGGGCTGTGTGGGACTTAAAAAAGGAAAGGAAGATCTTACTCTCTATGTATTACATTTTCCAAAATGAAATGTAATATGTAAAAAGGAATCAAGACAGGATTAACAACTACCAACAAGTAAAACAGATTTCCTGGAATGATTCTGGAATCATATAATTCCTGTCCTAAGGAAGCTATCTGCCTTGAAGATGCAAGACAGTCAGTAGCATTTCAAAGGTAAAAGTGTTTCTGAGGTGCTTCAGCTACATTTTAGTTCATCAGCTAGTACACAGCCTGAATTTTAAAAGAGGTTGTGCTGGATAGAAGAGTCAGAGTTGAATTGAACTACCATGTGAAGTCAAGGAGAGAAGAACACAACAAAACATATTTAGCATGAACTGGTATATAGTTGACAAAACAGTAATCCATTTGGCATGGCAGACTTGTCATGATTTGGATGCTGCTAACATCTCTGTCAGAAGCTGTCGTTATTTTATGAGCTATTGTTATACTCAAGAAATAGCCAGCCTTCATTGGTGTGAGGGCTGGAGTGAGACCCCTATGAATGACTATGCTCATTGAGTCAGTCTGCAGTAAAAATAAATAAATAAATTAAAAAAAAAAAAAAATCAAATCATGTAGCACAAAAGGGCCTTCTTCAGAAATGAATGGCTCTATAGAGAAAACAATGGATTAGATTAATTTCTAATTAATTCTTAAGTTCTCTGTCCTCTGCTCTGACAGGTGTTGATTCAAGATCTCTCTGTACTCAGAAACTCTACATTTGGATAGCCCAGCAGGAGCAGTGGGGGATGGCAGACAGGTAGACCAAGGCCTATTACTTGTTCTTTGCGTTAAGTCAATAAACCTTTAAGGAGCACAGAAGTTACTCCTTTGATAGCAAAAGCAGAATGGGATGAAGGGGTTTGCGATTTTTAGAACTAGTCTCCCATATATCATAACTATGTAGCATGAAAAACTTTATTTTGATCACATTTCACAGTTCCTTCATAGCCAGAAGGAATTTCATTACAGGAACTGTCATACCACTATACTGGTAAAAAGGTATACATGCCTTTTTATCCCTTTTTATCCTTTTATGCTTGTTCCATAAAACCATTTTCCACTCTTCAGCTCATGATCTCTCTAAGAGGAAAAGTCCTATCTGCCTTGTCATAAACTAGGTAGGGTATGATAAAGTTTCAAATACACCAGTATTTGTAAAATTCCAAACTTTAAACAGCAAAAAGAAAAAAAAAAAAAGAAAAAAAAAAAAAAGTGTGGTGGGGGAAAAATTATTTTCTACCTTGACTGTTAGGTTCTTAAGCTGCCAGTATTTAACATTAATATCTCTGTATTTCAAGGTCAGGATTGCAACAGTTCTGCTATTTGTAGATATCAGTGAGAGGATTATCTGCTTTCACCAGTTCAGGCGCCCCACCTACACTTATTCACAGATTTGATTTTTTTTTTTTTTTTAATGTTTAAAAGGTTAGAATCTGCCCCTCCAAGGTATAATGGGCAAAAGAGCATATTTTAAATGAAATTAAATTACTCTTCTCTTGATTTAAATACAAGAAGTTAGCTCCAGCAGTACATTCATCCACAAGAACATTAACACCTGCAACTTCATAGACACACATAAATTTTTTTTTTTAACAGCAAATTACCAAACATAGTACAATGCTCTGTGAAAGAGAAAAAGAATGCACACAGCATTTTCCTTTTTGACTAGAAAATCTCTAACAGCAGATAAGCCGGAATTAAAAATCAATCAAATCTGGACCCCAAATGGGATATGGGTTATAATGCCATATATCTGGACTTGACTCTTGAAAGCAATCATGCACTAAGGAAAATTTTGGCAAGTTGTTATGCAGAGGTTTAACTAGAGTCTTGGCAACCTAATTTGGGACATGAAAGTTAATTGCGCTACAGTACCACGTGCAGTAAACTGGTATCACAGTTCGATCTCAACACCACATCCTCAAACAGAACGAGGGTGCCACGTCTGAGTAACATGGATGGAAATCTCACCTGCCATCCCGAAGTTAAGCTGTGGCATTTCTTCACTTTTTGTCGCTTTTCTTGGGCTCGGTAAATCTTTTGCAGAGTCTGATGCAAAGGCCCATAGCTTTTTCCTGTTTGTAACACTGGATGTCTGGGTTTTCACAGGTTTGTTTGTCGTGGGGCACCACTTGTACCCTGGGTTTGCCTTCATAAATGCATCCTTGTACTAGAAAAGAAAAGGAAAATTACTAGTCAATGCCAGTCATGACATTATACTATCCACAGGGCCATAGAGTACACTGCGTGTAAGAGGATTTAATACAGTAAATAATCCTTAAATATCTTGATTTTTTTAACAGTTTAATCACATGCTTAGAGTCTGACCACCAACACAATCTATTAAGAAGAAATATTAAGATAAGTAGAACTGTATTTAAAAAAGTGAGGTTTCTCTTTCCTTTCCTGCGGGTTTATCACTCAGAGCAGGCTGAAGTTTTGATCCTGCAAACTGTTCCCCAGTGCTCATACACTCAGCTCTCTGGGAAACACAGACAGCTATTTGAATTCTTTTGCAGGTACAATCTTTGTTTACTTTCTAGTTTGAATGAAATGAAAACATACATTTAGCAGTAAATGCAGCACAATGCTTCTTACCTTGCACTCATTTTTCTCTAATAGTTCTGTATTTTAGAATATTTGAGTATATGCTTTCCCAAACCAGGCACCGAAAATAAACCAAAACCAGTATCATCTCATTTTCAGTAACTTCTGATACATCATCCCAGCGTTCCTTCCAAAATGTACCATGCTGCATGGCTGCATAAAATAAACTGGAACCGTTTAAGACTTTCTTTGGCCTTGAACACACAGCACACATCTCAGTTGTTTGCTATATTCTTGGTATGAGGCAGCAAAACGAACCAAGCCAGACTACACACGGGGGGAGGGTGTGGGGGGGAAAGGTCTGGATCCTACACAGTTTGGGGGGGTAGGGGGTAAGGATGGGGACCTATTTTATTCACAAAATGCAACAGTGACATTTTCCAAGTAGCTTGCTGACCAGACCAAAACAAGATTTTTGAATGTTAACAGCAATAAAAAGAACACATTTCAGTATTTTAAATGTGTTGCTATGCCAGGTGGAGAACGGGCGAATCAGAGGAACATGCCACACATTCCAGCTGCAAATGTTTGCCTAACAATTGATACGGGCGTACAGCACCGGCCGCTGTGGGAGCCTACCCAGTAAGTACCAGTGCTGAACGCAGGGAGAAGGAACCCAATACCTCCTCATGCACTAGGTAGCTCTCGATGGCGGCAAACAACCAAAAGAGCGGTTTTATCCTGAAGTACATGGCAGAGCAGCTGCAGGAAGTGTCTTCCATGATTACGCATGTTCCCACCCACCCAGCTGTCATCAGTTCCACTTACGGCACAGAGAAGCACCTATGTTTCATGCATATGCCTGCACAGGAACACATGCAGAGGGGAAAAAAAAAATCCCTTGAGTATCAAATACAGAAATAGCACTGAAAACCTCATCCTCCGATAGAGTCACTGCAGTGTCTTCCCAGATCGATACACAGCATGCCTTGTGGCAGGATCACCATCGCATGTGTATCGCTTACTTTCATTTCCATCTTAATCTATCAGCTGGCACTTGCTATCTCCAGACTGCAGCAAGGATAAAAACAATTCCGTTTACAAGAAGCACAGCACCGTGTGAACCCGCTGTGTGAAGTCCTGTATTTATAGAAATGGCTATAAATAATAAAAATCTGCAGGGACTGCTGACCCACATACACACTGTATTTTCTGAATAGGGTGTATGTATTAAATCTGCAAACTAAGGACCGTGACACCTCTCACCTCGCCCCTTTTCCCTTTCCCTCAGTTTGGTTTGGGAGCTCAGTACACCACAAAAATAGCCTGGTGGAGGGAAGGGAAGGGGAGGGGGTAAGGGAAGAGGCGGAAAGGAAATACAGAGAGAAGCAGCTTTGCCTTCCATTGTTAAAGCCACAGCCCACTCACAAATCATGTTTCCAGCCTGCAGAGCGAAAAGCACAGAATCGCTAGCAATGAGGTACATAAGCTCTTCATATCAGCATTGCTGCTTTGAGTAATTGAATTATTCTGTGGAGTAATTTGACAAGCCGACAGGCTGCCCATCAAATGAGAACCAGAATGCATGCCATTTGCGAGACAAGGCAGCAATAAGCTTTCAATCAGTTTCCAACAAGAGCAATTCAAGTGAGGTGGTGTATTAATGGATTTTTTCCTCTGAAAAGCCAAGAAGCGAACATTAGCTGCACTCTCCAAAGGGGAGGGAGCAAACTGAGGGAGGACAACTCATCGGCCCCTTTTACAGTTTCAACACTCAAGATAAATGAAAAAGAAAATGTAAAAAGTTAAACAATGGCCAAGAAGTAGTTTTATAAAATGCATACGGGGGCCTGATCCAAATCTCAGAAAGACTTTCAGTATTGATTTTCGTGACTATTAGACCAAGGCCTAAAATGAAGCAATAGATTCTGCTTGCCAGGTCATGAGAAG
>NW_008794082.1:284423-301028 GCF_000699145.1 Aptenodytes forsteri
AAAAACGTGGGGAGGGGGGGGGGGGGGGAAAGTAAGTTTAACCTGGAATGTAAAGATACCACCTTGGTTCCCACACAGGAGTGGCAGGGACAGCCTGGCAGGGTCATGTCCCAAAGTTCCAGGTAAGAGAAAAAAAGCACAGGATATGTTTGTGGGATCGGTCTGATGTATCATTTCTATTTTGTGAAAGCCTGGGGAAAGACGCGTTATGTGGTGGGACTGGTGCCACTTTAGAGCTGAGGTTAAAAAAGGTGCTGTGCTTCAGTGCAACTCCCTGAGTTGCTTTCATCACCAAATAAAAAAAGATTTGCTTTCTCCAGTGTAGTGGGAACAGGAGCTCAAAAGTGGATTCCAGCTACATCTCAGGGTAGCAGTTTAGCACGTGCTTAACTTTACATGTATGCTTAAATCCCACCAACTGGCTATTAAGTGTCACATGGATCCCAGAGATCCAACCAACCAACCAAACACCCCCCACCCCGAAAACACTACACTCCGTTTTTCACTCCTGAGGGATGCAGGGTTCACATTACACGTTACGGTCCATACGTCACCCAGTGAACTTGCCAGACTCCAGCCGGGAAGCCAGAACATTTGTCCCCTCCTACCCCGAGGTGGCTGCCAAAGCAGCGGCATAGCAAGGACAGCAAGCTTCCAGTCAGGCTGACTGTACCTGCAAAACCACTGACTGAGCACTCACAGGGAGAAGTGTTCAGCTCTGCCACTGAATGGCAGCATCCTGGATTTATCAGGCTGCTCCCTACAAGAAACAATCCTGACTGCCTGGATCTTGCCGATGCAAAAACGTATTTAAAAACGAAGTGTTTTCTAGCAAGGGAAACAGGGCTTGAACAATAATAATCTCACTGGATATTTTCCAAGGCAGCTGAACATTCCCAGTAAGCACGAACAGAAGAACACTACCCCTATTATTTTAGTAACTAAAAATGCTGGAGCGTATTTATGAGTGGCCAGAATTTATTTTACCCTCAGTGAAGGGAAATGCTAACAAATGGCAGGAACACTTGTGGTTCCGCTTGGGAGTATTTATCAGCTACTGTGCTTCAATCCTCCAGAATGAAACTTTCAAAGTTGATCTACAAAGTCTGTAGGATACAAATAGAAAGCCTGCTCCTAAAGAAAACACCAGCAGAAGCCGACACTGAGCTCTTGTAGGCACAGTATAAGGTTTCTGGGGCAGGTGTTGCTACAAGAGACCATAAACCACAAGAATGAAAATAGAGAGATCATGGGGACAGTTTTTCTAGGAAATTAAGGCACCCCAAGGTACAGGCAGGTACATAATAGGATTTTCCAAAAGTGCCTAAATGAGCCATAGACCTGATTATCCTCTCAGTGGGAATCACGGATAGATGTCCAACCCAATAGAAAACTTCTAATAATTCCACTTGGCAAAGTGTTCAGGTGCCTCACTATCTTCCAAAATCCTAGACCTTGCATATAGCTAGATATGTGTAAGTAAATACGCCAATGCCTTGATTTGCACACTGCTGATATAGTATCAGTTGCTGGTACTAAGCAGGTGAGAAACTGAAAGCTGGTTGCTTGAAGCTTGATCTGAGCTAACTGGCTGTGTAAACTCTGGCTTCAAGTAGTAAAAACATTCTTGAGACTGTAAAACAACAGGGGTTGTAGCCACTGCAGTAGGGACCACTTCTGTCAGGCCCATTCGTATCTCTGGAAGAGCGATTCAGATGCTCAGGGTACACAAGACATACTGTGAGGGTAGCGGATATGACACAGGGTCCTTTGGGAGATGTGTACCCTGTCAGGGCAGTGGCCAGAGGCTATGCGGTAAAAACTGGAAGTCCAAGGGCACTGAAAAGCTACATTTAAGTAACAGAAGCTCATCCACTGTAAGCCTCAATGAGCTTATACATATAGGTACTCAAAACAGAAGATTATTGGTACAATGGTAATTTTATGTCCTTCCAAAGGCATTCACCTTCTTGACTTTTAAATGAGCTCTCTTTAGGTCAAAGAAAAATACCAATAAAGGTTCGCGCCAGAGTTGACATTAACATCTTTTTGACAGTCTCAGCAGTAAGCCTAACTACAAAAGCAAGCGTTAATACAAAACAACCGATACACACACACACAGAATAGGCCTGTTGGTGAAGAAGGTCCAAATATATACAATAGCACATTACAGCTGCTAATTATTGTTGTAACATACAACTGTTTAAAGAATAAAAATTATATGCTATCTCTCTTCTACACATTCTTGGAACTAGTTGTAATGATGTGAACTACGTAGATTTATTGTTTCGCTTTGACATTGAATATGCAATTTGTTCTTCATGCCAAGAAAAATAAATAAATCACTACATGAACAATAATTTCTACAACAATATGATTAATAGTTTCAGATCTGTCACTTCATACAGAAGTTCTACAATTATTTTCCTTCTTAATGAATGAGTTTCCTTCAGCAAGACAAAAGGCTAAGAAAAACAGTCACACCAGGTTTGTTTCTTCCAGAAATTATTTCTTCACTTTCATCTTTCCTTTCTCTGTATCTGTACTGGATCTCCTAATTGCCCTTTTCCCACACATTTCAAGAAGCATCGCTAATTTGTAAGTGGGAATGCACAACAAATCAGGAATGCTTGGACAAAGCTGAGACTCGAGTATTTCAACACTGTGTCACAGGTGGGGAACTACAGACGTACTACAGACCCTGCTTCAAAAAGGACTTGCCATGCAGAACACTTCATTTTTCCCGTGGACCTTTCCATGCTCACACAAACTACTGAACAGCCAGACCTTATATACATGTGTTAACAGTAGCAGACAACTTCAGGTGACAGGACAGGTACGGATAATAGTTTCCCCAATCATTTCACAGCTGTCTGTACTTCTTGTAGTCTGCTAGCATCACTCGACAAATGAGACACATGTTCTTCCTTCTCACTGGCCCTCCATTATTTTTTCTAAGATTGAATTCAACGGTTACCTGCAATCTACATCACACAGGTAATTACAGGGATCTGTTCTGGGGTGATGTTATCAGCCTAAGTAACTGGCTGTCTCTTTCTCACTCTACTGTTGATACCTGCAGCCTTCCTGGGGCCAGCTTACCAAGCAAGCTACTTGTTAAAAAGTCTCATTTAAATTTTAAGTTGATGTCAAGATACTTTGTGAAATATGGGAATAAATCTCTTTTCTTTGCTCCCAGTTAAAGGACTCTGGCTATGTATTGCGCTCTGATTCGGGTATTGGACTCTGCCTCACCAAAGTTTGCTCTATCAGAAACTGGTTAACAATACATAGGGAAAGCACTTCATGAAACACTAATATTTTTTCAATTCTTTAGCATCAAAGGTAAAAAGGGACTACATTTGTTGACTATGCTTTTGGTTTGGTTCACATGTATTATAATAGCAACCTGTATTATCGATAGCAAGTGCACAGCTTGAGCTAAGTATCACTATTCAGCTGACACTGCACTGTATGTTATTGTTTTCAGTGACCACTATCCACACACTATCCACATGTTAATGCTTGTACCACAGCAATTATCAGGTGATACCTATCACAAAGCGCATATATTTGTACCAATGACTACTAGAGCCAGGTTAGTTTGTGTACACAGACCAATTTCTTTTCATTCTGGTCCAAAGGACCAAGTGAATCAAAGCAAGAACAGCAGCTGCTCTGGGCACCATAATCCCACTGGGGAAGCTGAGGAACTCAGGGAAGAGAAAGACCCCACGCAAAACATTTAATACACAGAGAAACAGAAGTCAGACAAGTATGTAATGAACTCCCTTTACATCCACCACTCAGACAGAACATACCTCCTTGGCCATGTCAGTGTATTTCTGCTTTTCTTTTGGATCTAGAACAGCCCACCAATCTGCCAAGATCTTGGTTGCGCCACGATTATCGAGGCGAGGATGTTCTTTTCGCACAAGAGAACGATGGCGTTTGCAGAACAAGAGAAATGCATTCATTGGTCGGCGAGCTCGTTGCTCTGAGGACTCGTCATCTTCGGTTTCATCAGCATCCTGCTCCAAACCATCAGCGCCAAGGAGCGGCACCTAGCAGAAGCGAAAGGGAAGGGGTGTAAACTCAGTTATCCACGCTTCTCACGGAGACTGAGAGTCTGTGTATGCTGTTTGTGAACGAGGGAGATGCACATGGATACACACAGTTGTCTCCAAAGGCCATCCGTTCTGTCCAGAAGACCAGGAGTCCTACATCACACCTCCTCACCTGACAGTCCAAGGTTCATTCATGCTCTCTGCAAGACTTAAACTCTGACTTGCAAGTGGAGCAGATTTCTAAGCTGAGGACCATTCTCTAGTAAACAGTCCTAAAGGGGCTGGAGGGAGGAGATCCTTCCTACCCCTTTCCCACAACCTAGAAATCATCTCAGTGGGATGAGGTGAGCAGAGCTGCTTTGGACCTCAATCACTTGTGTTTGCAGCTACACAGTGCGTAGGAAGGAAAGTGCATAGGTAACAGTTGTTCCCCCATCTCCTGCCATTCATTACTCGGCCTGTGAGCTGTGCTGCAGCGCAGCCACTGCACAGCTGCTCAGTCGGAGCCAGAGGGCAAATCTCAACATAATACACCACCAAAATATGCTCTCTCTGCTCACAGACCAGCCTATCATTCCTGCAAGGAATGCACCACAGAAGACTAGTTCTGACTGAATGAAACTTATTACTGTACAAGACAGAAAACCATCTCCTACCTAACTGCAACATGGCTGTTTTATGCCACATTGTGGCAAGTGACCTGTAAGGTCAATAGAAAGCACTCTCAGAGTATCAGGCTCCTCCTTGTTGCTCCTTATCCTTGTCAAGGTCACTCTTCCTTATCAGTATGTGGCTCCAGGCAGTCTCCTCAGCACTGACCTCTCCCTTCCTGCCTTAGCAAAGCATCAAGGAGATGCAGATATGAACGTTATCCACATGATGGAAACGTCACGTCTCCAAAACCCATCACCTCCCATTCCCATTTCTTGTTACAGAGGATGAGTCTAACTGTACATTTGTGAGATGCCACATTGTGGGATCCTTACGAAAAAAGGGTAAGGCCAGCATCATTGAACAATACCAAAGTACCAAGCATCAAACGAGAGAGATTATTCCACCTGTGCTCTCAATATTCTGGAGGGTAAGCTGAATTTCACATGCAAAGACAGTAAAAATTGCTGACAGCTTTTTCTTCTTTTTCTCTTTTAATGTTTGTATTTTTTTAATCTTTAAAAAAAGAAAGAAAAGTATTAGCTTGGTATGTCCTCAAAGCCACTAGAAGCAGCTATTAAGCACAGGCTAACTTCGTGTCTAAAATGAACAATTAGAAAAATCCATGTCAAAAACCCACCTTGAGCAAACCCACCTTGAGCAATCAAGACCAAGATGTGTAACATGTTATCAAAACAACCTTGTTAAAACTCTTACAGTCTAACTCTAAAAACCAGAGTTTTGTCCGAGATTTTAAAAGCGTGGTTGACAACTATTTTTGTGTTATTTGCTATTCACCTTTATAGCCTTATGGGCACAGCATCACTTCTTTTAATTGGCTGTGTTTGTTCATAAAAGAGAACAGCAAGAAGCAAACAAAACAAAAACACAGCTAGGGAGAATCTGACCCACCATTAACCTTCTACAGTCAAAGCATCCAATGAAGTCTACCTTATCAATATCTTCCTCTTCCTCTTCTTCCTCCTCCTCTTCAGAGAAGTCAAGGAGTTTCTTGGCAAGCAGGGGATGCCACTGAAGACACTTTCTTTTTGGTCGCTTCCCAGTTCCTTCTCCTTCTGTCGAATGATCCTTATTCCTACTACTGCCTTTCATTACTGTGACCTGTCATGCAAAAACAGTTGTAAGTTCACAACAAACCCTTAAGCATAAGTGACCATCATATAGATACTTAAACCAGTGACAAATATGTGGGGCACTAATGCAAGACTCTTAGAAGTTTTTTGGCAAGGTAATGGCGAGAGGTTTATTCCAATTATCAACAACAGCATGGAGTATCTTTTCCAATCTCAACATTTCCACCTAATGCCCAGATTAACTAGCAATACACAATTTAAGAGCACGAAGCAAGGACACTAGCCAGTCCAGCTCTCAAATGTGCTCCTGTCTGAAGGATAGCATAAAAGCCCTCACACTTCACTGGTCAAGAGAGTGAGAGACTCTACAGCTCTTCCACACCTGTGTCCACTGTAGTTTTTCATATTTTGCCACTGAAAATGTCGGATATCCCTCTTTTTAGCAGTAGAGCATATTGCCAGCCACTCATCTGTTAATCATGCACTTAGATATAGCAATGTTGATGCAGAACCCCATGACACTATGAGCTAGGATTTCCCAAGTGCCATTAAAAGGTGCAACAGAGAAACCTGACTCCCTGCCTAAGAGAAGTGGATTTTAATACATGAATTTGAAGGAAACAACCAGAAGTAGTTACCCTGACACTTCCAAAGTACTCATCAACAAGAGCCCCCGCACAGCAAACAAAAGCCATCCGCTGAACCAAGTGCACGCAGAAGCTAAATAATACTTACACACCTATCTTGTGTGTGTGCCCTCATCTACAAAATACCTCAGAACTACCTCTCAGTAAAACTACATTTAACACATGCTAACTACCAATTTAAGGGATGGCTTAAAGATCTAATACCCAAGTAAGGGGCGAATAAATATATAAATAAATAAAACCAGCACATCACATCTGAGTACCGAAGCCCACAGGAAGCAAGCACTGCTGGCACACAGTCTGGTCCTTCGTAGCCTTCTGTTTACACTGTGTACTGTCAATGGATAATCCTGACAGGAGCATGGCTGGCTTTCCAAGAAAACAACACAAACATCAAAACAAACTGACACTGGAGAGCGGTTAGCCAGCTAGATCTTTATAAAGCCAACATAAACTGAAGTCTCACAGGGACTTCTCTCCAGCAGGATAAAGACGCTGGGCTAAGTCCTGGTCCTGCAGGTGAAGCCAGCAGAAGCTCTGTTGTTGACTCTCAGGAGAAGGGCATGAAAAGAGGTCGAGCCTTGTAACTGCAAGGCCACATCGCATTTTAGGATGCTGCTGTCTGGAAGATGCCTGCTGGAGCACTAATGTTTCAGCCTACAGTGGCAGAAGGGAGAGCTCTGACACCTGCACTTACACCAGTTGCCCAAGCCCTGGTGCCACTGTCAAGGTGAATGCCTTACCAGAACCATCTCGCACAGCAGCACTCAGCAACTACAGCCCATACAGCTCCGGCCACGCTCCTACATATCCCACCCATTTAGCAATCACTAATTCTGCTTTTGGCTGATCTCTTCCACGTGTTTCTTGTTGGTTAACTCACTGGCATTTTGGCCATATGCCCTGTTTGCACCAGAACTGTGTGTAAGCAGCTCCTTCCCCCACAGCCTCCAACAGCACAGAAAGCTGAAGGACCTTCAGACACTGCTTGCTGGAGGAAACAACTGAACCCTGAAGGAAGCAGGTTCAGAAATTTTAACTGACATTTAAAAATGGCATTTTCCTGGATGTGTATTAGATTTTGTCAGTTCTTCTCCGCTCGTCAGCAGTACCTGGCCCCCACCAGTTAAGGATGCCCTGTAACTTCATAGCAACTTGCCATTAAGCTCCACACTTCGCTGTCCCCATCACGCCGCTTCCACCTGGAACACATTTAAACTTTGATTTCACAGCACCCGCTCCTCTGTTCATTTTCTGTAACCAACTCCTGTCTTTTCAGCAAGTATTATATGGCACATAATCATGCACCATTCCACCTAAATCTTTGTCTGTGACTTGCAAAGCAGATCCAAATACATAGAAACAAACAACTTTGGCTTTAAAAAGAACATTAAAGTGTGGAAAACTCAAGCCGCAATCCAGTATCACGAAATGCAAGTTTGACATTGTTTCTGTCCCACCGTGACCTCCGTCATGTACCATACTGCACTGTGCTACCCATCTGTCTCTTTTCCTAAAGTGCTGAACCACCATTTGCTTTTGTTTGGGGTATTTTCAGACACAAATCAACAAAGTAGCTGAGTTACTGTTTGAGCAGGAACTTCAGCTCCTGCGGGTAGCAGAGATTCGTTAAGTCTCGGAGTTTGTTAAATTATAGAGATCTGCCTATTACTGTAGTCAACAAAGTACGTGGCCTATTTCTGAGCAGGATAAGTGCGCTACAAGTACGACGGGGAGTCAGCTACTCCAGTCCTTACCACTGACTTATCTAGGCAAGCTAATCGTACCGTTTCTGCCTACAGTCAGTCCTAAGTAAGATGAGTACTACTGGTAGCCTTCTACCTCATTAGTGTGAAACTAAATTAATGTTTGAAGAGTGCTCCACGATCCTCCTTTACAAAGCTCAGCTGAAGTCTCAGTGCTATTTCAACAACAGCATCGCCTTCAGCTGGCGCCTCTCTGCCTGCTGCCCTTCTAAAGATGAGCAAGAGAAAACTTCACAGGACTTAAGTGATCCCACGGTGTATTTTACACGTGTCTTCCATCACCCCTGAGGCCCTGCCTATGCTCTACGCTGAGCTTGGCAAGGCAGCACAGACCCTAGGTACCGGTCACCTTGCAAATCCCAAAGGGGCTCTCAGTACGTTATGTCTCTTTACTACTGCTCAGCTCATGAATAATTTTTGTTTTCCATGCATGAAGGCTAGGTATTGAACACCCAGTTACCCCTAAAATAAATTAACCAGAGCTCACTGTACATTCGTGCTAAAACAGAAATGTATGCTCAGCTCCAGGAATTCAAGTGATGTTCATTAGATGGTTCACAATTTAAGAAAACAATTTTACCCTAATTGTCACCCTGAAACAGCAGTTCTTCTATAAAGAGGCTGTTTGGCAAGACAGGTCATTACCCTATCAGCTGAACAAGCATTTAGGAGATCCAAGACACAGAGCAAGTCAGATCCTGGCTGTTATACAGGCACCATTTACTACAGAAAGACACACAGTCGCTCTTTGCTTCCACTTTGGAGTGAATCTCTGCATAGCTCAGCAACAAAAATCCTCCTGATTTAACCCCACTGATGGAAGGATTGAGGCCACAGACTGACTTCAAACTTTACTTTTACAGCATGGCCTGGAAGCCCCCCGCCCCTTAAGTATGTCAAGCTATTTACTCTGACCTCTATGCCCTCTCTTCTTTCCTATAAAATAGGGGGTCATTCATAACATGAACAGATAAACTATTTCAGCCCCTATTTTTTAATACTTCTGTGTTTCCAAATCCTTTTTCCCCATTTTTGGTTATGCAAGTTCTCATAAGTTTTGCCCTACATTTCAGAGACTTTTTTGGTGTTCATTTTTTGCTGATGCGTCTCTCAGTCAAGCGTAGGATTGGCATAATGAAAAATGTTCTAATTCTCTATTACATCACATGGGGCTTTTCCTCTTAAAAAAATGGATGCTGACATAGTACAATGAACTTGTTTTCCTTCAGATTGCTTCATCTTCCATATTACTACCACCACACTTCGTGGGCATTTCTGTCATAGTTGTTGATATATTCACATACAATTATATAATTATGAGAGAAGCTGTCCCATAAAAAAAAAAATCCCGTCAAATGCAAAACACAGCTAACATGGACACTTTCATTTTTTTGTATGGAAGATTTTGGCAAGACATAGCATAACTACTTAGACAAGACACTCCATGGACAAGTGAATGCATGTATGATTAAATGACAGTGCAAGTTTACTGGCATTATTTACTTGTTGAATGGCAAAACATCAACGGAATCCATTTAGTGGACTCTTCAGATTCTGTTTATCTGATTTTTTTCCCCCTCAACACATCAATAGCATGTTAGCTGCTTGTTTCATATGGAAGATGGGAAGCTGGCAGATGGAAGCAAGCAAAAATACCAGCTCCTTCTCTCCTTCTCAGGGATCCCTGAGTGCTGGCAAGCATCTCTACTAGCAAGCTTTTAAAAACAGAGCTGGGCTTGGACCCTACAAGAACTGAAGCATGCGTTTAAGCTTCGCCATTAAATAGTTCCACAGAAAGTCACAGAACAAGTCATGGGCAGTCTTTGCATGATTTGGGGCTTAGAAGTATAGAAGATACAAACTTTGCACTTTGGGTGCTGTGTAATAACTGGAATTTATGAACCATATAACAAAAAAAAAAATGTAATTTCTTCTACAGTATCAGTAAAAGTATCATTTATCTTTCAAGGCAGATGTAATTGGCTTTTAGAAGTTAGCAAGAGGAGAAACAATTGAAACCAGCTAACAAGATTTTACAAGGTATTTCTCAGCTTAAGGATGACAAAAAGTGTGACAGACACTAGGGAGAAAGTAGGAATGTTCCAACAAGACAAGACAAAAGTATGGACAGTGTTGCTTAAAATAAGCCACATATGCTTTATAACATCACCAGAGGATACCTGTCAAGGCTGACATTCATGATCCACTGACAGCAAGCGGTACCTTCAGGGTGATGTTCTACACCTACCTTTAGTTCAGATACAGATCAAACGTTACAGAGATATTACACCAGTAAAAAAAAAAAATTAACTTTTTTTTTTGTTTTTTTTTTTTGTGTGCTGGCTGTATTATTTCCTTTCTGGTCCTGGAAACATTAATCAAAGAATCACAGTTTTCTTGGATGTCTTATAAACACATATACCTAATAGGGCTTCAGAGAAAAATATTAAGATTCCTTAAGAAAAGAGCTGGATGGTGGTGGTGGGGGGAGCAGGGAAAAGCATGACTGTAGCTTTTTACGGCATACATTTCTATTTAAATTACACAACTGTACGCAAGCCTTAATTCTTTAAGTGTTCATTAACAACAAGTGTTTGATTACCTTCATTAATACTAAGTTTTGTTTTCCTCCTATCTTCCTCTATTTACAAAACCTGATATAGACAGGTGACCAACTTCTGTGGTCCTAATTTTGGGACTATCTCACCCCACGGTTGATCTGTCACCAAGAATGCCACCAGTGCTTGTGCTGAACAAGCTGCACTCACCAGGCGTTCCCCAAACTATGTCACAAACACCAAAATCCTTATAAAGGTCTTTAAAAGTAACCAAGCACTGTAAGGCACATGTTGTAACATAGGCTAGAAAGAAATCCAAGACCTGCAAAAGCAGAACCCCAGAGATGTGAATTGTGCCTATGGTGTAGTCTCTGTTGGAAGGTTCTCCGTGGAAGAACGTCTGAACTTCAGCAACACTCATCTTATTTCCATGAGGACAGTGGAAATTAAGTTCTGTTCTGTTACCTTAAAACCACATTTCCTGGAGTCCAGCTGGGCCCTCAGCTGACTCCATGCAGATTACTGGTACAAAGGAGCAAAGGGAAAATTTCAAGTGGATTTTCCACGCTTTCTGCTCTGTTTTACACTGTGTAAGTTCTCTCCTACTTTATAAAAAACAAACACCAAAGAGAGAAAAGAGGACCGAACTATGACACTAATGGCTTGGTGTTTTGGGGGCTACCAAGTCAGTGAACTGAGCTGTTTCAACAAAGAAGCAGGAGACTGGGAAATTAGTTCATGTTCTCACAGGTCTAGTGGGCTTAAGAGGTATTTGAATTTTCAAATAAAAGCAAAAGGAGATTGCTGGCAGTAAAATACACCTACATGAATACAAAAGGTTTTTTTTAAAAAAATAAATTTCTTTAAGCTCTGGAATAACTGAACCAGAATATTTCTATAATGAAGGACAAAAACTAGTTGGCACTAATTACTGACCAGTCGGTGAATATATTCTTTATTGTTTCACAGTGGAAAGCCATTAATGAGCTTTCTAACTTTCGGAGATGTGATGGTTTAATGGGGGACATGCTGAGACTCAATGGAGTCCTGCTTGCTAGCAGAGGTTTGGGATAGACTGTCACCACATGAAATGCTTAGCAACACAGCAACGAGTCTTACTTAATTTTTAATGGCACGCTCTTCCATCTTCATAAATGATGATTTTAAATTCCTTAGTCTCTCAAACTCAGATCTGAGTTGCTTGCTTTCTTTGTTCTCTAATACATAAAATTAAACCCCAAGATCATCAAAACAGCACTTTTTTGAATTTTTGGTTTTTTTTTTTTAAGTGAATCTTTCATGCCTACCAAAGAGGAATAAAAGCAACATATAATAAAAGTCAACAGATTTTAAACTTCAGCTCTACTCTTGCTCTGCTCATTCACACATGCACAAAAAATAGGATTTTCTTTGGGGTTTTTTAATGCAAAGAAATAAAGCAGGTTTTGTCTAGTATGAAAAGCACTTTATGTTGAACAACTATATTCACCATTAGCATGACATCAGGATGCTTCAATTTAAAAAAAAAAAGGGGGGGGGAGAATAAATTTGTTACTAGCATTCACTTGCCTTTTTTATGTGCATATCATTTAGTTTTGCTTTTGGTTAATACTGTCATAGTTAGTTCTTCAGAGCTATCGGTCAGAATGGTTGTAAGTGCATTTCAAGTGCTAGCTCTCTCCAAATCTGCTTTTAAAATGGAAACCACACAGACAGCAAGTGCACAGGATGGCACAAGAAAACCTCACACTGAACAAGAAAACCTCATGCATTCAATAAATAGAAAAAACTTGCCTATTCTGTGCAAGGAATACTCTGCCCAGATGTGCTTGTGTCACTATTTCAGGCAACTGTGTTTTAAAAGATACTAAATGAACATGAATCTTTCCACGAGACTTAAGCATAATATAAGAAATAAAGCTTGAAAAGTCATGAGGAGATACGTAATCTACTGCAGTGTCTTTTAATGATGGCTGATTTTAAATAACAATTTCTCATTTTTCTTTCTAGTTCTCTTTTTTCCTCTTCATTTATAGAAGAGAACATGAAGAAATAAAATAATATTTTACTTTGTAGGGAGTTCTTCAGCCTTTAGGAATGTCCCCATTAAAATAAATGAAAGGCAAACCCTGCCTGCTACAAAATTAGGAAGTGGATCCTATCGCTGTAGTGCATGAGTAAACGGATTAGGAAATTAAAAAGACAAAACTTAGCATAGATCTCGACTATCGTGTTTTTCTTACGCCCCTGCCAGAGAGCAAACACAGCTGACCGGACCTTATTCGGCCAAGTGAGTATTTCAACCTACACTCAGCCTGAAATTCAGTATGTAACCCAAACTTGGGAGTGCTACATTAGCTACAGTACTGGAAAACCAAGTTAAGAGTGTATCATGGTTAGGCTGCCAGCACGTGCTTGTTGTCAGCAGGGCAAACTACAACTTGGTACTTATAGTCTAGAATATATACTCAAAAAAAATTAAAAAAAAAAAAAAAGGGACAAGAGAGCAAACAGTAAAAAGACAAGGAGGGATGAGGGAAGGAAAAAGGGTGAAAAAAAGAAAAGAAAAAAGACTGAAGAAAAAGGGCAAAGAAAAATAAAGGAAAAGCTTTGTGAAAACTATCATCCTTTAGCCTGACAAAGACAAAATAACAGGCTTTGAATACATAAAAGACATCAGCAAATAATCTATTTTCCACATCCACAATGCAGAGCACAAGTGGGTGGCCTCTGCTGACAGGAAGGAAAACAGAGGCCAAGCCCTGGAGAGCGCTCCCTGGCAGGCAGCAGTACAGGAGCAGCAGACCAACCCCACAGGAAACATTTGCTCTGTTTGGGCCACAGAGTTTCTGTTTGGCAGAAACTTACCGCTTCCACATCAAAACAAAACACCGAAGCCACTTGAAAACAACGCACATCCACAAACCCAACACCTGTTCAGTAGGTGAGAATTAAATCCAGAAGAAGGAGGGGGTACAGGAAACACGCCTGCCCGAACGGCACAGCAATTCAGGAGCAGGATGGATCGGCACGCTGTGGAGGATGGGTCAGGGAAAATGAGGAGAGGGCATCAGAAACGCTGCTGCTACCCAGTGTCAACGGGGTGACCTGCGTCAGGGCTGTGACAAAACGGCTGGTAACTGCATCATGGCACTGGTACCTGTGCAGGATAAAGGGGGGCTGAAAAGGAGCGTCCGGGGTGCTGGACCCGGCAGTTGTGCCATGGCCAGGCAGCCAGAGAGGTACAGGCAGGCAAGGGCTACAGGGCAGCCCAGGGCAGGGCAATCTCCCGGCCGGCTGCCCCCCAGGTCGGCAGCGCTCCTGGGGCACAGCAAGGGGGTACGGATGTGTGCCCAGCGGCTGGTGCAGCTGCTGGGGCACAGAGGGGAACAGGTCCGACCGGCTGGCCAGGCACTGCTCCCATTGGACCAAACCCGCGGGCGAGGGGCTGGGCACACTGGCTGTTTTAGGGCTCCTGCACCCATGTGCCAACTCTCCAGTCACATCAAGCCACCACGCAGTGTTTTGGGAAGAGGGAAATGGCAGTAAATACCTGCTGCGGGGAAGAGGAGAAGCCACGCTGGCATTCAGCAGCTCTGCTGAGCCATGCCCTCACAGGAGACCTTCACGGGCCCAGAGGAAAGCCAACAAGGTGCTCAAGGCTTTCTCGGAGCAGGCTCCCTGCAAGCTTGGTGCTGGAGGAGAGGGAGGACGCAGAGCAGAAGCCGAGCCGCGGCAGCAGGTGAAGGGGTTGGAGGTGTTTACTTCCAAACTGGCCCCAGCCCCGGGGGTTCCAAACTGGCAGCCTGGGGTGGGGGGAGGGGCGCGGGCAGGGAGGGGAAGGGAAGCTCGCACCTAAGGCTCACCCTTTTAAAAGTAAACAAACAAACAAAAGACCACCAAAAAACCAACCACCCCAACAAGTGGCAGGCACCATGGAAATAAAACACCAGCCAACTCACCCAAACAATTTGCGTGCAATTCTCTCTGCGAAGCGGCTCGCTGGTGCAGTCGAGGGGAAAGCTGCTCCTCTCCCCTGTGCTGCAGAGCACGTGTGTTCAATGGAAGAGTTTGCCTTGCAGAAATAGGTTTGGGGGTGTAAATCACTAACATTTTTATTCAAATGCATTAATGTCTCCAAACAGGAGCCTCCACAGAAGGATGCAATTTAAACAGTTTGAAGTAACCAGCCATAACCCTTTTGTATTAACTTTTTTTTTCAAGATTGTGTGGCTTTCTTCCAGAGTCATTTGAAAAAAAGCAGTTGTCTGAAGACTCAGGTCTTAACCAAAACAGGCCTTTTTTTGCCTTGAATTTAAGTTACAGTAGGACATTTGCTATTGCAGGATTCATTTCAGCCTTCAGGAGCTGCAGAGGCAGAAACAACAAAACAACAAACCCTGCGAGTCACAGGCCACAGCTACACTTACTTCACCAAAAGGTTAATGAGACTCCAGTGACACACTCCGCTAGCCAAGATTTCTGGGTCATAAAGTGCAGAAGACAAGCACTTGTTAGGGTGGGAGCTGCCTTTCCGAACACCAGGCACTAACCACCCCACGTGCCAGCCGACTGCCACAGCAGGTCTGCCCACAGCCATGCGCATCCCCTGGGAAAATCCACCAGGATTAGCCTAGCGGCTTCCTTTGCCTGGAGCTCCTGGAGAGCAGGCAGGGGTTTCCCTCGCTGCATGCTCTGTGCAGTGCAAATGCAAAGGAGCCAGGCATTTGGGAGCAGCGCCAGGCCTCCCGCATATGGAGGTGAGTCACCCAGGGGATGGATACACTGGGACACCTATGCTACTAAACCTGGCCCTGCTCCTAGGTGAAGGAGACATGACCCACCCAGCCAGAAAGCTTTGGCATCCTTTTGCTCCAAAGCAGCATTTCTTTTTGCTCCTACATCTGCTAGCACAACAGGAGAGAGCGCCAACAAACCCGGGAAGGTGAGCAGAATAAATGCCTGAAATTCAAAGCACAGAGGACACAGAGCCCAATCTACTTTGCAATGCTTCCTCCCACGGAGAGGGGGATAATGACAACACGCACTACAACAGCCCTCTGCTGACGCCAGAGCAATTTATCAATAGTGCGCTTTTTCTGCGGGAACACAGGGTAGGCTGTGAAATGCAACCACCTCTCAGACAGGAGATGAGTACTTGCCTGCAGAGCATCATAGACCATAGCAACAGCACAATCCAAAAAACAGTGACTTTTGGCACGTTAAAGCAGGGGAGAAATTTTGACAGAGAGAATGGTTGCCCAACAGCAATGAAAACAAGGATCCAGAACTGAGAGAGCATTCACATACACAGCCTGAAAAATTTGCTTTGTGCTCCTGTGTGATCGGGACTACCTGAGCCTGCATGAATAGCAGCTTTTCTAGAAAGACAGCTGTCATTCCTGTGTTTTGCCATTATTTTAGTATCGTCCTAAAATGAAAATCTTTGTGATTTGTTAACTGGGTCACCAGGGGCTCCCTCTGAGCTTTTGCAAGTCACTAAACGGTTAATCTCAGCATAAAGAGCTTTAGAGCCAGTGAGATCACAGGTAAGATGGCCACAGGAAATACTTAATGAATTTCAGTGCATGGGTACTCCCATCAGCTCATTCCCACAAGGGCATCTGCAGTTCAGCAACAGCTTCCTCACTGAAGGGCCTATCGGGTAAGAACTCAAAGTCAAATTGAAATTTTATGTGAACAAGAGTGATGGCCTGGAGTTCTGCTCACAGCCTACAGAGGATGAGACCCACTGAATGGCAAAAAAAAAAAAAAAAAAAAAAAAAAAAAAAAATTTTTTTATATAAAAAAAAAAGAAGGGA
>NW_008794082.1:301173-307315 GCF_000699145.1 Aptenodytes forsteri
CCCCGAAAAGGGAAAAAAAAAAAAAAAAAAAAAAAAAAAAAATCAATCTTTTTGACTCGCCACTCCCAAAGCTTAATTTTTATCTTTGATTAGTAGGCATACAAATTGCTGTAGGGTCCAGTCATGGCAGAAACACAGCCAAGTGCTTCTGCACAGCGTGGAGCAGCACAAAAGAGGAAACGTTCCTGCAGCAGACGTCGCAGGGTAAACGTGGCTGAATGGGAAAATTGTTCAACTCTCCTTTTCACCTCTTGTTGATTGTGTCCTAGTGTCTTCTGCAAAACCAGGACAATGCAGCTGTGTCCATCACTACTGTAATCCATTCTAAGGTTTACCATGTGCGTAACGAAGCTTTCATAATAAAATTCAGTCATGATTACTACCAGTGTCAGGGGAACCATATACAGCTGTATGAGCAAATGAAAGAATTAGTCCCTTAGTACATATTTAATAGGCCATAAAATATCCTTGCACAACCCAATATTATAGTTTGTCTACTTTCGCTCTCTTCAACTCAAGTACAATAGGCCAAGACAGTTGTCCAAACAACCCCTCGAAACAGCTACTACCCACTGCTCCTACGGAAGAAGAATCAAATGAATGGCTACAGACAGTATTTACTCAGCTTTGCTCATCTTCAATATGATTAGCTCATAAATCACAGCAATGTAACTCTTATGCATCTCAAACAACAATAAAGAGGCTACATGAAAATTTCAAATAAAACAGGCTTGTGCAATGATCACTGACAGAAATAGCACAAGATTGACTTGATAATAAATTCCTAGCTACTATTGTTATTTTCTGCAGAATCAAATTGTCACAATCTCCTTCCATCCTCTCCCCCTACCAAGAGATAAAGTCAGTAAAGCAAAAAATTAGTGAAAAGTGAACTCTCGGAGTCTGTTCCCTGCCTGAACCCTCCCCTACCAGACTCTGGGTTAATTTCCAAGCTATTGACTTAAAATAACATTAAAAGAAATATTAAAGCAGCAACACTTTGTCAAAACATGTTGTATCTCAAATTAGGCATAACCCAAGAAGGTAAACAGAATGCCAGGGCAGAGCAGAATTTTGTTTAAAAGCTGGATATAAATAAGTGGAAAACAAATTTGCACACATTTATCAGTTATACAAGAATTTCTCTTCTTTCTAAAGGCAGCATTTTAAGCATCAGGAAGGAATCTAGTCTGCATTAAAAGATCTTTAGTGGAGTGGTTTAATTTGATCACAAAAGAAGGAGATACAGCTAAAGGAACTTTTGACTGACACTGTTTCTGGAAACACCACCATCTCTCAGAACTACACAGATCCACATAAAATCCTTTTGGGTCTATCAAAATTTGTATTGATTTTGAAAGCAGATGTACTATCTCAATACACAATTTTCAAGTGCCATTTAGTGGTTATTTTCATTTTTATTTCAATTTGGTATTAAAAAAAACAACCAACTTTCCCCACTTTTTGAATTTGAAAAAAAGTTCGTTATTTCTATCACTGACTGTTACTTTATTATGCAACTCTTGGTCCTGCAATGGTAAGTAGATGCTTAAATTAAGCCTAAGTTTAAGCATTCTGATGGACTGAATTTGGGCCAGAAGACAGCTGATTTCAGGACTAAAGAATTAAAAAGAAAAAGGTGAAAAAAAAAATCTTATCCATCTCATCCATAGCAACGAAACAAGGCACAAGTGCGAGTTCATTATTTAGAGCTTTTTCAGTACAACTTAATGACTTCTTACCATGAGAAAATTCTGACATGTTGAAGTCCGTAAGTAATTAGGCCTCAACTGAATGTATGACAAAATCCTGGAGAATAAAGCATGTTCTAAGCATTCCTCACACCAGATAAAGCCAAAAATCCACAGTGCCAGATCAAGAGGTTTCTGTTTTACACTCAACCCAACCTGTGATCTTACACGGGCCCAAAACTTTGATACTCAGCTAAGTTTGGTGACTTAACATACTAGCCTCATAATGGGAACAATTACTTCAGGTCTTCTGTCTCCCATCTCAAATATCCTCTTATTCTCCAAGTATAAGGAATTGGGCTGACTAGGTATCCTGAAAAATGGCTAAACATGCACATGCAATACGGTGTGCCCAAGAAGGCATCAAACCTGCGGTGCATGCCATGCAGACAACCTGTGCGAAACATGCAGAGCACATGAAATCCTGAATTCAATGCGCATGCAAAGACACATATGTGCTTGTATCTGGAAATCCACAGACACAAATATGGAAGTCAGTGTCAGGTAGCCAACCAACCCATGAAAATATCTAGGCTTCTTTACAATGGACCTCTGAGAGCCTAAAAGGAAGATGTTGTTCTACTTCTGTAACATACTTTGATAGAGCTACAGTAATATACATGTAAATTTGTGTCTATCTATAGAGAAAGTATTAGAACACAGAGTTTGAGACAGAGCCAAAGTTAAAAACATACCATTACCAAACATCATCTTCTATTATTTTTCTACTGAAAGACTTGTTAGCTACCTTGCTGTGGCAGAATCAAATTCACTGGAGGGAAAAAAATTAAAAAAAAAAAAAAAATCATTCTGCCTTGAATCCAGATTTCAAAGCACTTTAATAGAAGGTGAGAACATTAATATCTTCCTAATTTTTCCAGTTAGGAAAGAGTCTGAGAGATGAACGGTCAGAAAAAACGGTCAGAAACAAATTCATGGTCAAACTGGGAAAAGAGCTTGTAACTCTGATTCGAGCCCCTGCTCCCTTCTGCCATCTCTCCCTTCCAGAACACATAAGATGAAGAAACTGAAAAGAAAACTTTCACATTCAGCAATCTTTTTGTGTGCTTGTTACATGGGTAGTTACAGAGACATTAAACATCCCCAGGGAGGCACGCTTTAGATCCACCTCCAGGCGGGCCTCCATGGAGCTGCAGAATTCAGATGATGAAGCACACATGCACATACCACTTTGCAGGCGCACACTGCTGCCCATGCACGGAACGGCCCTGTGCTAACCCACCCCCCGTGCAGGTGATTGCTACTGTTCAAGCTACTTGCTCATTGAGCAAGCCAGGTGCATCACCCCAACATGACACCAGCAGCAAGAAGTTCGCTGGGCAACCCGAATTGCTTGTGCCGACAAAACACTACATGGACAAGCCTGTAAGTGTCTCACTTTAGACCTGAGCACTGTCTCCCATTCATAATGCATACAAGCCCTTAAACACACCGTGGAACGTGTCTATCTGATTTGAGGCTTATCCAACATTCTCAGTGTAATAATCCACGTACAGGTCCTGGAAAATTTATAGGATAGTGCAACTACCTCTGGGTGATTAGGTAAAAAGCAATGCAAAGATTTGGAGATGCAGGAAACCACAAAGCTGCCCCTGAATACAAGAACAGGGCATACACAATGCCAGAAAGAGTATTAAAATTTCATAATGCACAGATAAAAAAAAAAAGGAACAAACAACGTTACTTAAAAAACCCTCAGAAGGAAGAGTGTTATCTTATTGCATGTCTAGCCTCAAAAAGGTGGCCTCAGCTACTCAGCACATTAAAGTTCCCTTTTAACACCTATCGAAATAATCTAAATAATTTTAAGTCGTATAGTTCCGTATCTCATTGCCTAAACTGTTGCACTTCACTATTCAATTAATCCGTTAAATAAAAATGTGCATTTAATTTGGAAGGCATGGAAGTTTTGGCCTACGTGGCTGCTAGCCCTTTTTAGGATAAGAGTATTTTGTGTATTCTCTCAGGTGTGTGCCCACTCAGAGCTCATGCATCAAAATGATCTGAGCCAAGTTAGCAAAGAACTTCCCCCAGGATGCCACGCAACACCAAGCCTAAGTCTACTGCTTTTTTGCAGATGAAATGTAGATGCAGGTGAAACATAAGCTAAAACTCTGCACGCAGTCTTAAGCTACTTCATTTGATGGAAGAAGTCTGAAGGTCAAACCCACACAGCTTAAGCAAATTAATAAGAAAAAAAAGGAGTAGTTTTACTGTCTTTCATAGAATAATTTTAAAAATTGCTTTAATTGAGAGCTATATGAATAGCAGTATTAATTAGAAAATCCTGTATAATGGTAAACAATATTCACAAAGATCATAAATGTGTAACTGAATGCACCCTTATTTAATGGTTGGCATTTCACTGTAGCATTATAGCCACATTCTTCTGAAGCTCAATGGATGTTGGGCATGAATGACTTCAAACTCCTGGAAGAAAGCAAGCTACCAAGAAAATCTGTTCTTCGCCAGGGAGCTAGCTTTATGCCATAAGACATAGTTTTCAGAGTTTTTCCCCCTAAAAATCTCTCTCTCAAATAAGCTTCAAACTAAACCATCAGAAGTAAGCAGGGCTGTAGACAATGCTCCCATTCTTAAGCCATATGCATGCTCACTAATGTTTCAAAAATGCATCACCACCTCGAGTTCTGCTGAACATAACAGTCTCTTTTAAGCAGAAAGAGATTTGGCTTATTTTTAATTCATGGAAAGACAATCACATGATTCAGCAATGTCAACTTCAAAAGATCTAAAGCTAGGAATTTGACATGAGCTGCATGTGAGCGTCAAGTATTTTTGCATCGTTCCCCTTAAAACTAGACAATATAATTACTAATTTTCATGCACTAACCATTATTTCAAGAAAAGGCAAATATTAAGGACTACATTCATAGCACCTGGAGGTCTCTAGTCCTGCTCAAGGCAGGCCTAGCTTCAAAGCTGGATCACGCTGCTCAGAAGCCTGCCCAGGGATGGAGAATCCACCACCTCTTTTGGCACCTGCTCCACCACCCTCAGAATGGAGGATATTTTTCCTTCTGCTCAGCCAGAATTTCCCCTGCTGCAACTTGTGACTACTGCCTCTTGTCTGTCCTTTCACTGTGCACCTCTAAGAGGAGTCTAGCTCCAGCTTCATAATTGTCCTACAGATAGTTGGAGTCAATTGGAGCATCCCTCAGCCTCCTCTTTTCAGCCGAAACACAACCAGCTCTCGCAGCCTTTTCTGGTAAGTCACGTGCTCCAGACCTAACTATCTCGCTGGTCCTCGACTATACTCCCTCCAGTTCTTTGGTCTCTTTTGTATGGGGGTCCACAATCTCAGCAGCGCAGAGTGGAGCAGGAAAACCCCTTCTTGCAACCTGCTGGCTACATTCTTGCTCACACAGCCCAGCCTGCAGTTTGCTTTTGTGGCCACAAGGTCATGCTGCCGAGTCCTATCCAATTTACTGCCCATGAGGATCCCCAGATCTTCTCTGCAAAGCTGTTTTCTGCCTTTCTTTTTGCTGAACTTCATGGGGTTCCTGTTAGCCCACTCCAACTTTCTGAAGTCCCTCTGAATGACAGCTCTGCCCTCCTGCATATCCACTACTTCCACCAATTTGGTGTCACCTTTGACTTGCTTAGGGTGCACTCCATCCTATCATTTGTATCATTAATGAAAATATTCAACAACAGTGGCACCAGTATCAGCCCCCAAGGAATACCACCAGTAACTCTCTGCCAGTTCATTGCTGAACCACTTTTTCCACACATTGTGTAATCCATCCAACCATCCATCCAGTCTGTATCCAGTTTAGCTCCAGGGATGCCAATGGCAGCGTCAAAAATCTTGGTACCATCGAAGTAAGCAAGGCCCTCTGCTCTCCCCTTGCCCACAGCACCTTGTCTCCATCACTTCATCACACTGATCAGGCACAATTTGCCCATTTTAAATCCATGCTTGGCTGTTTCCAGTCACCTCTTGTCCTTCATGTGCCTGGAAATGGCTTCCATGAGGACCAGTGACACAATCCTCCCAGGGACTGAGCTGAGATCAGCCAGCCTGCTATCTCCCAGATGTTTCTTTGTGCCACAGAGCACAATTAAACACCTCAGGGTCTGATTTCCTCCTCTTGCATGATCCATGAGAATGATGACACTGTTTCATTTGACCTGTAGTAGCCTGAGATTACAACCACGTTACCATATTTGCCAGCAATTCTAAATGCAGAAGAGCTGGAAATACCAGTAGCTAGAGAACAGGTAGAGCAGCTTGTTTGGCTCAATCCTTCCTGTATTCTTTCAGAAAGCTGCCCAATACTACAAATTCAAGTTTGAAAGCACCTCTCCCCCACTCAAAAAAAAAAAAAAAAAAAAAACAATAGGATTTA
>NW_008794082.1:307332-357017 GCF_000699145.1 Aptenodytes forsteri
GGAAGCCCCTCCCCCCCCCTCAAAAAAAAAAAAAAAAAAAAATCCATGAGATTTAAACATAGCGTGGTATTTTCATTGTGTTTGCAAATGTGAGCCCAATTTAGTCCAAGCTTTCCGTCGTATTTTGACTTTTGAAAAAGTTCGTTTTTCAGTAGAGGGAAGAGTATGAAGTTACCATGACTCTGAGGAAAGCCCTAAAAAAACCTCAAGAGAACCAGCAAGTGAGCTTCCTGGTCAAGTAATGTGTGTAATTTAAGAATAAGGTAAGAGTGCCTGGCACCTAATAAACAAATTCTTTCTAAAATCCAGATGTTTAACATCCCCAGAGATCTGCTGCGGACAGCCCAGTTTAGAAGTCTGTTGCTCTATGCTCAAGGCCCTAAACACAAACAAGTCTTCCCTGAAAGTCTAGGTCCCTGACGAGCTGGTAAGCAACTAGACAACCCTGCATGATTTGCTGATCAAAAGCTTACCAGAAACAGTGAAGATGCCCAAGGATTTCAATAAGCTTGGATAGGACTTTCCAATTCAAGTTCCAAAAATAACTTAACTTGCTCTGTTTGCCACGGTTTGGAGTTTGGGAGAAAACAGGTGGAAGGTCTTTTAAGTACTCTAGAATTGCTATGGGATGCATTAATTTGGCAGCAATCTCTGTGATACAAGGGTCTTGCACAAGCCTTAAGTGGTGACACAAAGGATCTCATTGCAAGAGACTGAATTCAGCCCACCGAAGAATCAAACGCTTAAAATCAGCTGAGACAGTTCCTTCTACAAATAGTCCAGGTTTGCACTGAACTTCCTCAGGAAGTAGGAAAGGGTTTTTCTTTTCTTTTTAAAAGATTTTAAGTGGAGGGGCACTTTGGAACGCAAAAAAACGCTCAAACCTGGCTGTGGAACCTTGCTTATTAAATGCTGGGCTTTTAATGAAGCCCTCTCAGAATGGGTGGATTTCATGCATATGTGAATGCAAACACGTAACATTCATTAAGCAGTAACTCAGAAGCCTCAGCCTTTGAAGCACTGAGTTGTCCTTTGTCTTTATCTTCTGATGCCCATTCACAATGCAGTACAACTCAAAGCTGGACACTTTTTACCATTTAACAAACAGAAATCTTAAAAAAAAAAATCTCAGTTAAAAAAAGCTCTTAAAATATCAGCCAACAAGCCACAACTCATTTAGGCTGTCATCACTCTCAAAAAGTTATCCCCATGTGTATCCAACGTTTTCAAAAGCCTGGGAAACAGATGGGTTTCTCCTGAACACTTTGGGTATCAATAATGGCAGGCTACTGTGGACAAGAAAATACTCATTACGCAGCTTACTGTTCCTTGTACTCCTGTAGAGAGTACATCCTACCACCTATGCTACGTTCATTATCTATGACCCAAGTTCCTCCACTGATTTAAACTGTGACATTATGGTAAGGGAAAGAAGCAGACTTAACTGTGAATGTGCCAGGTTATTTGATCAATCCTACCTTCTTCATGCTACTACATGAAATCAGTAGGGGGACTCCTTTAGTTCGGTGGTCTCTAAGGTCATTTTTTTCCCCTGTCAACAGCAATGGAGTCCTGAATTCCTGCTCTTTGGGAAACATCACAGCATCTTCATGAAGTTACACTGCAAACAGCTTAAAAATTTCCTCCTGATTGGAAAGATTTTCTCTGGAACATGAAAAGTGGAAGATGAACTGACACCTCTGTGCTTCAACATCTTTCCTGCTTTTCTGTTTTCACTGTGTCAGATTAAATGACTCATCCCAGTCTTAAGGACTAAAACTGGATTGTGAAAACCGGCTCTTGGTAACTCTTTCTGACATTGGCATTAAATACCTTAGTTTGCCTTATATCACAGTTAAATTATGACAAATCAAACATTTGGCTAAAGCTTAGGAAGAGCAAATGAGTTCTCACCATTGTAAATATTCTCAGTACAAGGCCAAAGTCAGCTCAGAGGAAAAAGTATGCCACTTCCAAAGTCAATTATCTTTAATTTGCACTTCCACTGCACAGGCCTACCACTGAAGAAAAAAGCCCACAGAGACAGACGGCATAAAAAGATTCCCAAAATGTAAAGGCAAAGTACTCGGTAAAACATTTACACACTGAATAGTTTCTTGAAAAGAAGGACACCTCAAGACCACCCATGGTAGCAACTGCAACTTCCAGTAACAACGCAACCAGCCAGAAAGTTGATTTAAAGAAAAAAGCAAAGGAAAAGAAGCTGTAGGAGAACATTTGATGTAGGCACTCCTGACTAACACTGAAGTCTGGAAAGAGAGTGCTAACACATAAAACACAGGTTCCCTCTGCTGCCAAGTCTCACGGCCTGGGATTCAGCTCTTTGTGCTCATTATGAATATAAAAAGTGTGGAAAACAGCTGCCTTTTCTTTTGGGGTTTTGTTGTTAGCTATTCTTTTTTAATAAAGCCTTGTATGCCTCAAAAATATGGAGTAAAATTGTGAACTGGAAGAGCTGCAGTCAAAAATGATTTTGCCACAAGTAGAGGATCTCAGCCTGCACTGTTTCATTATACTTCCTTTTGGCAAGGTTTTCTGGAGAACCACCAAGAAAGCACCAGAGGCCCGTAACAACTGAAAGAAGTCCTCTTAGTAAGATAGATTATTTAAACTTTAGGTTCTCATTTTGTTTACGTTATCACCTATTTAAAACTCACATTTCTTAACTGACAGTCAAAGTGGCTTCATGAAAAAAAATTCCAACAGTCTGGCTCCAGCTGGGTGGTGAAAACTGCTTCTGTAGTTCTCCAGCAGAAAAAACAAAACAATAAACCTCCAGCCAACATAAAAAAGCCACTTCACAAGTAAGCCACACCTCAAACAAGATTGGATAGTTAAGATTACAGGTAGGCATTATGGTTTTTATCTTCGTATCTTTATGACCACAGAGAAACAAAGATGAGAATATTGTTTTTCCCAGTTCTTTTGATCACTACCGGGGATCTTTGCTGATTGTTTCACACATGTAAAATTGAGTTTTTATGAATGCCTCCAAAGTTTTTATGAGCTTTATAAAATGTATTATTATGCCTATGCAGAGATTCCTAGATGGAAATACAGATACACGTTTAGACAAGATATATCTACCTCTAACTATGTATACATGTTAGGTCATAAACTCAAGGTTTTACATCTAGCTACTCTGCCACCGGCCAAGGAGAAACTGCAGCTGTGCCCGCAGGTAAGTCAAAATATAGTTTACTGAAATGAAACTATCAATACAGAACTATTCCTGTAAAGAGAACAATTGCTGATGGAAGCCCCCTCCTCTAGGCTTAAGGACTGGATCTCTTCGAGCAGAGGAAAATTTCCTGTTTTCTCTGTTGAGTGGCACAGCAATGACATCAAGGTTTGCCCTTTTAATAACAATTTGCTGAACAGTCAATTATCAATTAAAGAATTGATCACGTCAAAGTAATTGTAAATGATACAATGAAGTCACAGATCGTGGAATATTTCCTATTTGCTGTAATTTTGGTTTACTCAAGTGTGGTAAGTCTACCTTTAGTTTTTCTCCAAAGCCAATCAAACTCCCCTTTCTGTTTGCATCAGGAACCAAAGCAGGTCGTTTTGAACTACAGAGCAGAACAGTAACAGCCACCCTCCACCTTTTCACCTTCCTGCAGTGAACTCACTTGTTGCAGCAGGAAAACTATTTGCCCATCAACCCTCCTCCAAACTTTGCCTTGCCCAGAACATTCACCCATCCCCTGCAACAGAGAGAAGCAGAAGCCAAAAGGACAAGACACCGACCACCCAGTGCCGACAAGGAAAGAAGTAATGAACACCCCACACTGCACCCAAACAATAACCGCCAAGTCTTTCTTACTCCTGCTGTGTCCTTATGAACGCAGCTTTCTTTGAAAACACTAAGGTCAATGCAGTATTCACCATCTCATAGCGTTCTTTTAATCACACTACCTCGTCGCCAGCGAGTGGCTTTGGCCACCCGTATCCCTGCCTGCAGCTACCGCAGGGATGTGTTAGAGCCACCAGGGCAGCTGAACAGCATCTTGGGCCCTTCTTGCTGCACATGAGGGGCTGCACAAAAGGTGAGCGCGGGTGTCCCTCCTATGTCCAAGGATGACAACTGGTGTGGCAGGGCTGACAAGCGCTTCCAGCTACAGGATTAACCTCGAGGCGTTGTGGTTTTTTACGCTGCAGATTCCCTTCCGCACTACATACCTCAATGCAATTCCCATGTCAAAGTCAGCAGAGATTTCACTTGAAACAGCCCCAGCTGCCTCAGCAGTGCCAAGCACAGGGCCATACATGGCCCCATCCGCTCCACAAAGCCTGCTGCTGGTCCACCGCCAGCCTCCTCTCCAAGGGCTTAAAGTCAGGACTTCTGTACGCTTTCCTGTCTGCAAGACTCATACCTGCAACAGTGGCAAACTGACTACAAAACAGCCTAAAATCATTAGGATTTTAGGGGCTACACAGTGAATAAGCAAACAAAAAGGCCCCTTCCAGTTGTTATTATTTAGAAGTTTTCTTTAAGGTTGATAAAAGAGTGTGTGTGTGGAGAGGGCGGATGGGACAACAGATATATTAGACAGCACACCTTGGAGATCATCTTTTTTGTAATAAAAGCTGCCATCAGTTATTGTTATGCAAGTAACAGCACATCAAGCATGCTAAGTATCTACTAGTACTCAGGACGACTCCAGGCAAAACTCCAGAGGATGTCTCCTGAAGTCCTGAGATGATGTTAGGTCTTTGACTTAACAGAGAATTGTAGACTTGAATTTATTCTGTTAAGCTTCAAAAACATCTTTAGAAAGCAGTGTAATGCCTGAGAAAACATCTCTTATTAAAAAGACCATGCATTTAAGTAATTAATTTTTTTCCTTGACATTCATTAAAAGGGAACAGTATCCTCACACAGAAAATTATAAACAAGCTGTGTCTGCAATAACCACCACATACAAAAAAACCAACCCTGCAAAGACATCTCTCTGGAGAAGAGATAAGGGATGAAAACAAACAAAAAATCTCAGGTTTTTTTTTTCTTTTCCCCCCTCCTCCCTGTCTTGTTTTGCTAAGGAAGCCCTAAAGTCTCTATTGTGTTATCAAAGAAACCCCATAAAAATATAAAAGGTTACACCACGCTTAGACTCAAAACTAATTTAAATCGGCATGCATGAGATAGGAATACAGACAGACCATTACTGAACTACTGACACCCTTGTATTCAAAGGCTTTTCTTATTCATCCTCAGACAATTTGAGATTGTGCCTTCCCTGTTGCATGGAAAAGCAGCTTTTACAATTCAGATAACGACCTACAATACCTACGCACCAGGCTATGGAAATCAAATCTTATTGAAGGAGAAAGATCCAGAAAGAGTGAAAACAAACTGACAGCTTATATGATGCTTGAAGACCTCTCCTCAACCGCTCTATGATGTTATTCTGGAGCATCTCTTCACCATATAGAGTCCCCAGCAAAGCCAAAGATAAATAAGATAGATAAGATAGGATAAATTAGATAAATACATTCAGGTTTGTAATTTCGTATTTTGTAGACTCTACAATATAACTGAGCATCCTGTATGCATTGTTATCACCTAGAATAGGTATTTAGCGAAGAAAAACTGACTTCTGCTTTTTTTTAACTCCTACCTGATAAAGTTCTAATGCAGTTTTTATTGCTTTGCACAATAAAAGCATACGGGAATGCACAGCGTGTTTTAAAGTGGTCTCACTGGAGAAAGTTAACAATAAGTAATTTGCCAGAAATCACACTTTTTATTCAGTTGTATTATACATATAGTGAAATAATATCTAATTTGAAATAGTTGAGATACAGTTTAACATATACAACTTTTGGACTTTGTGGCTGTGTCAAACTTGTTTATTTTACTGTACACACATATTTACAAGAACCAGGAAAGGGGATTTTTACCCTGTGGGGGGAGAGAGTGAGAGAGACTCTTCTGAATTATGAATTGCTTTGTGACATTAATGCCTAGCAAGATGCATCTCAGAAGACCATTTATGCTGCAGCCTGCTAGAGTTCAGTGACAAGATGCACTGTATGCAAGCTCCACATCAAATGAGAAGTCAGTTACATCACTAAGTGAGTGTTTATGGTATTTGACATTTTGCTTTCTCCAGATTACCTGTGTCACATAACTTTTCATAGGCCATTATGGAAATTCAAATCAGCAAACAGACTTCTAAAATTTCCTACTTGTTTAGGCTATGGAAGTTACATTACATATACAAGAATAAGCTCTTATTTACGCAGGAACTCACATTAGTAAGTTAAACCCAACTCAGATGCTTCCAATTCTTATTTCAGCCCAAGAGTCATTTATTCTCAGTTAGCTTAGGTTGGTTCCTCAACACCACGAAGCTCAGAGGATGCCAGGGGAATAAAGCCGTACCCAATGTTGGAATTTACATCCATGACATATGTTGACTGCCAGCATGTCACAAAACCCAGACTCATTTCTAATGAAAGAAGCCACAAAGCTGAAGCCTCACAAGACAAATCATTTAGGGAGTTCACTACTTTGATTTAGGTTAAATGGATTTATGAGCTTAGAAACAGGACTAAGTTACTGCAATTTGAGTAGCTGAGCTGTGTAGCTGACCATACATACGCAATTTAGCCTACAGCAAAAGCCAGGTCAAGCACATTTTTGGCTTATGAAAATCAAATGATAGGAGATTTGAATGGAGAAAATTCAGTGAAAGGAGATTTGTGGAGCCTACCTACTTCACCTCACCACTGGGACAAGAGTATTCCCAGTGGAAGCTGCAGATACTGTTATCAAAACTTCCTGCTGAAACATATCCTCAACCAGTGGTCTGCTGCAAGGTCCATCCCACCACGTGTCCACATTCCAGAGACCACTGTGACAATACAGAAGTCTCCATGTGTGAAAACAATGTGCGTGGTGTGTCCTACCACATGCCTGGCCACGTACCCAACATGTAATGGCCAGCTCTTAATGCATCTCTGATGACACAAAGGGGAACGCAGCAGCAGCTGGCACAGTGACTGCAGTAGGCTGGCCAGCGCTAGAGTAATGGAAAGCTATCCTACTACAGCCGAAGTTTGAGATACAGGTTTGCAGATCAGTGACATTACCCAACCCATTTGTTCACTACTGTAAACACACTGGTAAAAGGCTCAGACGCAGAATCAGATGCTGGCCAGATACTGGCTATCCAACTCCCCCTAATCCAACAAAGCTGCTGCCCAGAGTCAAAAGCAAGCAAGGATTGTCTGGAGCTCAACGTGTGCCCTGTACTCCTCAACTTCTGCATGAAGGAAATAGCACAATACTGGATTCCCTGAGGCTTAATCCGAGACAATATTAAAGATAAAAATATCAGCTTCAGTTGGAGGAAAATGGGAAAGCAGGCATCTTCCTGAACAGTGAGACGGTATTAGATGCCACAACTGACTACCACATTCTTGAATCTTGTTACCTATTTTAAGTCACAGGTCACAACTTCAGCAAGGCCACCGATTCACAGTACCTAGAGGATCTGCCCTGTGTTACCAATGAACTTGCGCCCCCTGAGCTCTACAAACCATTACCTCTGGCTTGACAGGAGTAAAATTTACCCACCTTCTCTCCATCAGGACTCCTGGATGAATGGCGACTACTGCTAAAACCAACGCCAACTAGAGAGAAGAAATATTTCAAGATCTTGAAGTATTCACCTAATATAGAGCAAAGAGATTATTCCTGGTGAAGACATTATAGTCTGGAAGCTCTGCAGGCCAGAGGTGCCCACCCAAGCCCAGGGACATGGGCTCAGGAGCCTTCCTGGACCCAGGTGGCCACCATCTCCATGGGAAACAGAAGCGCCACGGCGACACAAGTAACTGAAAACGGAATGGCCGCTCCCAATGCTCATCAGGACACCACTTACCTGTTTGCTTAGCATGGAAGCTATGAATGCACCTGCTAACGCTTCAAATACTCTCTCCTTTTGAAGAGATCAAGTTTGAGAAATGCCATCAAGCAAGCAGGAACTGCAAGCAAACCTGCAGATGTATCCCTACAGCCCACAACAGCTGGCTTCACAGCAGTGGCTCAGTCTCATTTACCAGCTCACTAAGAGCTACTGATGCAACAAACATCATCACTACAAAGCTTCTTCAGGAGTGAGTTGTACAATACCAAAACTTTTTATTTTTCACATATGGTCTTTTCCAAACACTCAAGCAACATAACCCTTGGCCTAAGGACCTCACCGCTTAAAGAGTATCTGACACTTGTGTGTCTGATACAGAAAGCTATACAAAACAATAACCAATCCCTGAATTGGAAGAGGCTCACGAAGAAGAGGTCTGAGAACTATCCCAGCTAAGCATATTACATGTTTTGATCCTGGGTGTAGTTCAGAATTACACAAACCAGAAACTCGTCAGGGGCTTATCCACATGGACTTTGTCTGAAAAATCAGAGTGATACAAGCGTGGAAAGTGCTCTTCACCATCACCTCCCAATGGATCCCAAGTCTTGCCTGGTTAACTCCTAAGAGATTTTAATTCTAACAGGCTGAAAAAAGAAAAAAAGGGGGGGGGGAGAGAATATAACACAGAGCCATCTCATCTGAGCACCTACTGACATGCCTATGCATCCATAGGACAGGTTGTTGCTACCCGCTTTACGCTAGATGAAGAGAGAGAGGGAGATAGGACTGAGAAGAGAATGGGTTTATCCCGAGTTTCAAAAGAAATTTTCCTTCTTTCTTCATAGCTTTCCCTTTGGGGGGAACAGCGTGAGCGATAAGAGGCATGATCTGACGATATCCAATTGATAACCAATTTCCAAAGGAAAAAACATAACTTTCATAAGTTAATTCAGCTTATGCCCCCAAATAAAGTCATGCAACAGAACTTCTAATTAAGACAAAGCTTGGCATAAGGCATAATGATTCCTAACATTATCCATATCAGCAGAAATTACTTTCACTTGAATGTTTATATAACTTGGACAAGTTTGCAAACATGGCTGTGAAAAGATAGTTGAAAAACAGTGGTATTTCCTTATGTGTGCTCCTGGGCTCTTTCAGACCACTCTGAACTACTGGGGACCAGCCTCTTTGCCTTGCCAACCTTTTCCAAGCCAGCATATGGGACCTGCTCCTAGAGACACAGGGCTGTTCAGTGCAGGAAAGAGGTGGTTGACAGTGCACGTGTTTGCCTGTAAATTGGGCACAGCAGAGCCACGTAATTGCTGTATGTACTGCTATTGGTATGCAGCAACTTCTGAGAGAGAACAGCAAGAGCTCCCAGTTACCCATGTGGGAACACATTAACCATGAAACTAGTACCTGCAGTGGCAATGAAGTTATTGAGACCACGAAGATGCCTGTGCACAGACACCTGAAGCATGGGAACACAGGTCCTGAAGGTGTGTCAGTCTAATTCCAATACACCTAACATTCATTTTAGTGTCCTCCCCAGCCTAAAATATCTCTAACACCTTGGTACAGTAGGCAGTACCTGCTATTTATTTAGTACCACATATACAATATATTACTTGTCAATGAAAAGCTTCTGGGAACTATAAACAGGTAACTGTCAACCAGAACAAGGCAAATTTTAATTCCATTTAACCAATTCCCTTAATTCTCCAAGTGTTCCCAAAAAGGCATCCATCACAAGCAGCTGTAGATCATCAGCATTATCTGTAGTCTAGCACATTTTGCACTGAAAAAGTGTTTACCTAGAGCATGAAATGTTTAGTGCAAACAAAGGTTAGTCATTTGATGATACGAGAATGCCTGAATGTAATGATATTGCTTGCTCCCCTGAGCACCATTTCTTAAAAGTGTATTAAATGGGTAAGAAAAGAAACTCTTCTCTTATTTTCAGCCCTGATTCACCCAAGTTTCATCATTCCTTAGAAATATTCAGGAAAACTAGAAAAAGAAATTAAGCAAAACATTAAAGCCAAGTCTTCAGTAAGGAGGAGAGAAGAATACATCCAGCTTCTTGTAGCTACAGAGAGGTCAGTCAGAGCAAGGCAAGTGAACACGACCACCTGAAAAGCCAGAGATGAGCAGTCCAGGGAACCACAAAACAGAGCAAAAAATGAAAGGGGGGGTGGGGGGGTAGAAAGGGAGACGGAGAGATTCAGAAAAGACAAGCTGAACTGTAAGTGTCAATTAGTCTTCAAAAGCCTTTGTGACTTCTCAAGTGTTTATTCAAATGAAGGTGTCTTCCTGATATGTCTCAACAATCAACCTCTTCTGCAAACACCTTCTGAAGGCTGCCGAGGCAGCTCTTATCAGCCAAGCACAATGCTGCAGTCCAGTATCACCTTCAAGGATCATAATTTCGATCTGAGTATGCTGTACCTGCTATTGTTTCAGGCAACTGGTAACATGCTTATAAGTGAGAGGAGGTGGGAAAATGTCTTCCATTTGCATATATTCTTCTTTACTGTTACTCATCTCACATTTTAGTCCTTATCAATGAGCCACACAAGTTTAGTGTCCGTTCACCCAAGCTGCAGGAGTTATTCAGCTAAGAAACAAAGGCAGAAAACAGAGGGTGTTGAAAAGAGTTCTTTGTACTAAAAGGAAGAAATCCTACTGCATTTTAAATCTAATGCATGAACAATGTGCATGTCCTTCGCTTCGGTTCTGCTGAACACTGCAACTCACAACAGGTCTTGCCAAACTGAGAGGTATGTTTGTGCATAATTGAGGTCACTGCTCTTTTCTCAGGGCCTGCGCAGGGGGATGTTTACCAGTCTTCACATGAGAACAGCTGAAAATGAAAATGCACCAATAGAGAGTGAGCTCAGGGAAAAACCATAGATAAGAAAAGGCCCTTTCGGTGGTGTTGCTCTCATCTATCAAGATACTTACACTATTAATAAAGTAAGTAGAAGATACAATCCTACGGAGAGAACATGTTAAGACCAAAGAAGATTCCAGGTAAATGGGACTGAGTCAACAATTGTATGATTTCAAATAAGTCATCATGAACTCTTTAGTTTGGTGTCTAACTCTGAAGCTTCAAGGGCTTGCACTTGCAAGATTTTTTTTTTTTTTTTTTAAAAACAGAATCATCAGGGCATTACTTTCATTAAAGACAGGAATTTTAAAGTCAAGAATTTAAATTAATGTCATTTTAAGAGATGAACCTTTAAAAGTCATTAGATACTATGAACCCCATGAAAGGAGGAGCTGTTAATAGCAACACCTCTTTCAAGACTATTTTTATAAATTCTTGCGTATGAAAAGGAATTTTATCACGAAAACAGAATCATCAGGGCATTACTTTCATTAAAGACAGGAATTTTAAAGTCAAGAATTTAAATTAATGTCATTTTAAGAGATGAACCTTTAAAAGTCATTAGATACTATGAACCCCATGAAAGGAGGAGCTGTTAATAGCAACACCTCTTTCAAGACTATTTTTATAAATTCTTGCGTATGAAAAGGAATTTTATCACGAATAGCTGATAATCCCCCCCACTGGCTTTCTTATGCCAGCTATCAGCACACTTAACGTCTCTATCAACTAATCAAACTGCTAGCACCATTACTAAATGAACCTTTTACTACAATATAGGCACATCCCAGATGTTCTCTGTTTTTTAAATCTGAGAAAACAACCAATAAAAGCTATGTTTATGATCCACAAGACGGTGTTGAGCAAATCAATTCCATGACTGTATTTTATTACCATACCTGCTATTGGGGTATAAGAGAGGGAAAGCACAGTCAAGACAAGTAAGTGGGCATGAAATTCTAAGATTGGGAGAAGGTTGCTTTTTATTAATCTCAATGTCATTTAAAAGAAAATGACTGAAGCCATTAATTTTAAGATATTTCCTACGTTGTACCTTAAAAAGACAAAGTTTGGCTTTATTCTGTGTTGGTGCATGTCATCTCTTATACCAGTGCAAAACGCTTCCCGCCTGCATGGTAGAACCATCTTCAAACTTCATGCTGGGAAAAGAATTACAGAGATGTAGTGCAATAACGGTGATTTTGGCCCCAAATATCAGGTGACTCATTTCTATCTGCAATATTCTTTTGTTAGTTCACTGAAAGGAAAATTTAGTGGACTCAGTAGACTTTGAGCACAGCACATACACATATACACAGTTTCTATGAGGTAATGTATGTACAAAGGGGGAGACGGAAGGGAATCAAGCTTGCCCACCAATCCCATCAATGTTATTACTAGTAAATCAGAGCAAGCAAATTTCAGAGCACTGAAGCAATTCAGAAAACACAGCAACAATGAAATCCTTAATGAAGCATCTTTAACTAAAATGAAAATGGTAATTTTTCCTATTTGCTTTATTAAAAAAAACCAATGCATCAAAAATGTTTATTTTCATTAGGCAACTATTTCTACTTCTTTGGATCTAATTAATTATTAGTTTGCAGTTATTAATTTATTCAGAGAAGTACAAGTCTGCCCTCTAGTGACTAAAATATGCAAATTAAGTGATATTAAAGGAGCATCTTCCCCACCCCCTTGCCTTTGAGCGTTAAAACATTTGAATCCTGATGTTTCCTGCTTGTAAGATAAGGTGGGACAGACAAAAAAAACCATGTAAGAAGGTTGGATTCACATCATAGAGATAAGTTGACCAGTGGACTTTATTAAACTGGTTCTCATCAAGAACAAGATTAAGTCAGTCTGATTTGGTTTTCTTTGGTACCATAGAAGCCACATGGTTTGCTAGAGGACAGCAACAAACAAAAAACCTGAATCTTACAGGAAGGTCTTGGGCTGCATGGAATGCCAAAGATATGCAAACTGCTCTAGGTAAGACAGAGATGGTAAATGAGGCAAAAATAAGAAAAAAACCTAACGAAACAAAAAATCCCAAACATACACAAAACCCACAAATATATTCCACCAACCTGCAAGTGAGGTTTGCTCTTTTTTAAGATGTGAAATGAAACACACCAATTCAAACACTAAAAAAGGAGATCAAGGAACTAGGTTTTCAAAGGGAGTATGTGTTTGATTTGAGGTTGAATCAATTGAGGAAAAGGACATTATCTCTTCACAAATTATAACTATGTATTGCAAATGCAAACATTTGGCCTTAACCTGTAACTTAGGGATGCCAAGAATGTTGAAGCACTATTGGATGAGTCATTTCTTCAGGTGTCCTGCAGGAAATTACTGAGGAAACAGTTCCTGAACCCTGAACCCCTTACAGATCCTCCTCATGCGATGGAATACACTTGGAAGGCTGAAAATCCACGTTGGGAATGGAAACAGACACCTCCACCCATGTTGTCAGATCAGACAACTTTGTAGCTTGTCATTTGGTATTTAGGGAACTAGTCTTTCATACCTCCAAATCATATTCTATGTTCAACTCAGGCACACAGATATGGAAAGTTAGATGGTATGATTATCCATTAGCATGTCACAAATTCTTGAAATCCAGTGGTTTCTGCTTTCCTTCAGAAGAAAAGATGGCAAAGCTCATAGCTGCAGAGGAATGTTTAAAGATGTAAGTCTCAAGCATGGGAGTTAAAAACCACAAAGTTGAAAAAGCATCCTTGTCCAGCTTCATTAAAAAGAAGGACATATCGTTAAGCAACCATTGTTCTTGGATGCCTGTTTTTTGTGTTGGGTCCCCCCCCCCGCCAACGGTTGGAATTGGCCCTGTGCTAGAACATGAAGGTTCAGCTGCCCACTGTGACATTCAGAGTTCAGGATGAAGCCGTAGTACGGCTTACAAGCCATACTCATTATTGCACCCTGACCCATTTATAATAAAATTATCTAGGCAGTTTAAACTGCTCTCCTCATCTGCTGAGGAAGGACCAACACGTACCAAAGGATGACATGGAAACTCCTGGCCTCCTGCTATAGTAAAGTGTCAGGCACGAAGCAAACTCCCTGCCCAGAGTTTGATGTAACCATGAAGATACTTAGAGAAAAACACTGGGAAGGGCTCAGATTCCACTTCTATAACCTCAGCATCGGGGGCGGGAGGAATTTTCAAGCCTCCTATTTAGTATGCAATATACAAAGTATATATATAAAATTATTTACTATATACATGTTGTTTATATTTTATACATACACACACATATAACCTAAACAAACAAGAGACTGCAAAAGAAGGAAATTTAAGCCTTCTGCGAAACTTGTTATACTGCTACTTCATACTCCACAAGACACTTGGGTTTTTTTGGTTAAATTGTCCAGTCCTCCTATGTGCATCAGCAACCTACATGCTATTTAAAAAATACATAAATAAAAAAAATCAATACACTGATGTCTCATTAATTCTGCAAATGGTAGAAACGAGGGACATTTCAACTCCAGCACAGATGCACACATACAACTTTATTATTCTGAACAATACTAATTTCAAAATCTCATCTGGATTTCTTTAACTGCATACATTTTAACTGGATTGTCCCAAATTAAAAACTTTGCACTGCCAAACTGCTATTTACTATACAAAATGAAGAAAGTATAAATGCACAAAATTGCATTAGGAGTAAATATCCTTTCCCGAAGTACACACTCCTAAAAGTAGAGATGTAAAACTGGTATTTTCTGACTCAGCAGATGATCTCCCTGTCAGCACCCATTTTAACAACAGAAAGAGTTTTATTAGTTCTTAGCCTATTACCACCGCCGAGCCAACAGAACTACAAGCGGACAAACAGATCGCAGCCTCAGCTCTGCGTCACCAAAGCTACCCACCAGGTTTTGTCTGCAAGACCAGTTCTGTGCACGTGACCCGTTTCCCTTTCTCCTACACTCAGCCCAACAGGATAACAGAGCTGCCAGACAAGGCAGAATCAGGCCTAAAATTAACTTTATCAAGCACAGTAAAACCCCAGGAAGAACCCAATTAACTCCACTACCCCAAGCTGCATTGAGCAGGACAAACAATGCACATTCCTATCATTCTTCCAGCTTTTGCATTCAGCAGATTTGTCACAGAAACCCTACAACTAGCCTGCAGCCTGACAAGCCTTTTTCATATGGTAACGCTGAATTTACCGGGAATTCCTGAGCACTCTCTTCCATCTCCCACTGGCGTGCTTCCCGAGTTAGTCCACACACCAGCCACCTTCAAGCCACATTTCTAGTTTTGCAGAAGCGTTTCAGTGGAATGGACGGATGGACAGACCGGTGTGCAAAATCGCTGCAGCACTCCTACGTCTGGAACTAACACCACACCATTTAATAAGCTAAAGTAACTGTGACTCTAGATGGTTAGTGCTTGGGAGTACAATTTATCTTTTGAGGCTCATTTGTGCTATGTTCAGCTCAACAGGATCCTTATCCTTACTCAATTCTCTTCTAATGCCGAAAATAAATTGGAAAAGCATGAATATGCCCTCGTAACAGAAAGAAAGAAATAAAATTAATGATAAAATCTTCTCCATTGTTTTGTTTTTAAATCATCTGACAGACTTTAGTATAAAAAAATTAGAGCTCTTTTACAAGAGACTGGAAAACAGTACAGTGAAGAGAAAAATTATGACTATTAATTCTTCTTAATCCTACAGAACACTATTAAATACTGAATGATGATGCATGAGGGGAAAAAAGGAAGTTTCAGAAGAATTTTGTTACATTTTCTCACTCAACAAAATCTTGAAGCAAAAAAACAAAAAAAAAACCCCCAAAAACACCAAACCAAAAAAAACCCATGACACTAAAATACTTTTTCCTACATTGCAGCTGTCAGTTTCAAAAATCAACTAGAGTGGCTACTTCCATTTTCACAGCTTGTGATCAACCAGATTATAAAAGATGGTCTAAATAATGGGCCCAGATATTAAAAATATATATATACACACCCCTGCAATTTAGCATTAAGAAATCATTTTGCCCCCAACATGCTGTTCCAGCATCAGCCAACAGCTATGCAGTCTCTTATTTCCTAGTGTACAAAAATAAATAAAATCTCAGAAGTGATGCCCTAACAGTTATCTTCAAGTTTTATTGGACAGGCTTCCCACAGAAGCCCTAAAGTGGGGGAAAAAAACATGTGCCTAGATGCTAGGCACTCTGAGAATCTGGAAAAGCACAGAAATACATACCAAATAAATTGCAGGAAAAAGTATTTTTCCTAGTTAGTTGAGACAAAACTTGTTTTTCATGAGCTCTACATTTATCCACATTGTTGCATATATTTAGAAGACTGTGTGCATACCCTACATCAGGCTTTCTATTAAAGCCAGTAGCTATACACACTGAAAGCAGCAGGATTAACCCACAGACAAAAAGGTTACAACCAGGGTAAATGGCAGGAAAAGAAAATTATCCTTCTCCAAACATATCTAGTGTGTTTGTATCCATATACATTTCCAGTGTATTGGCTCTGACAGAGCCAACGGTCTTAAAGAACAACACCCGAGTAAGATTTCTGATCCAAACTAATCTGAAGGAAAGTAGGGACTCTCACAGTGAGGCTGCCTTCTTCACAACCCCTCTCCAGTCCGATTTTGTCTCAAAATGGGAGGCACTGCATTTAAAGGAAGGAAATAGAGATATTCTAAGTATGATCACAAGTCCACAGAGATGTATTTAAAAAACAGACTTACAAAAGTTTTAGAATAAAGCTGTTTTAAAGGTAAAAAATAATCCTAGTTGCTTTTCCTGTTTTATCTCAAGAATACAGCATTAAGTATATAAAGTATATAACTTCATATATATAATATTTCATTATTTATTATAATGCTTAATATATAAAAAGTATTTATAATATAATAATGTCATATTATAATACTCAAGAATATAGCATTAAACTATACCACGGTACCAAGTTTTACACACAGATTACATAAACTTGTTATAAATGTTTAGATTTGCAATGCTCTGTGATCTTTGATAGTTTTCATCCAAGTTTGCCTTCAGTTACATTTTCAGTCCTTTCCTTCCTCTTCAGGTCCATGGAAATTACACAGAAGAGGTAATAGCTCAACTTTCAAGGCAGCCCTCGCATAAATTTGGGTGCAATACAAAGGAGATGTGCTGGGATGGGAGCATCATCCTACTGTGGAGCGAGTGGAGCTTTGCTGGCAAGAAGCCAGGTAGCCCATACGGCTACGTAGGGTCTCATGGCTTTCCCAAAAGCTTTTCCTATTTAGATCCATGAAAATGGACCCGTTTGGATGCTGGTCAGTGACGGTACCCACCCCTTTGAGGAGACAGCTGTATGAGGAAAACCTTCCTACACAGGAATCCTCAAGGAAGCGTACTCTCTCAGTAGGCACCACTCCACAGTCTTCTCCAAATTCCGGATCTTAATTGGGGAAGTTTGTTATGTTTAGTGCTGCAGGTCATAATTGGCTTTTCCTGTAAAAATCGAGAGGCCATGTGAGACTGGACACTGCGCTGGAGGTGTTGAGAGGGCTCTACTCCAGTATCTATCCAGCTGGCACCTCAGGACGTCCATCCTATTCCAGCTTTCTGGAAAACAAGGGACAATACCGGTTAACTCCTCTGTGAAGAGCCCCAGTAATGCAGTAATAAGGAGCATTAGGTGTCAACTAGGGATTATTATTCTCCATTGCCAAATCACATATTTGTTTCTGTACTATACAATAGAAAGTAGCTTTAAATTCACTGCAGGAGTAGCCTTTTATGATGTAACAAATTCAATGATGATTAGTTACCCAAAGTTAGTTTCACCATACCAGTGAGTGGTCAGTTACAAATCACTTGAAAAACAACTCAAACTTACAAAGGATGAAAAAAAAAATTCCACTTTTTTTTTTTTTAAAGAAATGCTGATGTCTTGAGTCCTTAATTGCTCTGTGCAATCACTCAGAGATACAAGTATTTATTTTAATATGTAATTACAGAAAGCATCTATATAAGTACTTTCTCCCCTCCTCATAAAAGACATTTACAGATACCACAGAGCTGTTTCTTAAACAACATTATTAACTGGAAGGCTGACAGAGAACTGAAGCAACCTGAATGGGCAGAAGGACAGTTTTTTTCCCCTCCATCAATACCACACACAGACCAACTCAACCACTATCATCCATCAGTCCTGCACCTCTTCCTTAGCATGAGTTCCAACACCGCGAGCATCCCCAGCGTATTAAAGAAAACCACCCCGCATAATCATGACTGCCTTGGGAGACTGATGCAGTGGCTGGTCACGACCCTGACAACAATTTCAGTAATTATTGCATTTTTATTAAGAGTTTCAGAAAAGCTACTTTTTAAAGTCTATGAAGCAGTACCTTTATCTCAATTTCGCCTGTTCAGTAAAGATTTCATTACTCTGAAATAGAGTCAAGCTACTTAGGGTGGGATGCTGTTGCCTAAAAACAGCTGCCCCAGAAGAGGAGGAGATTCATGGGGGACCACAGCACACTCTTAAATAGCACGCTTTGGTGTGTAGCCAAGAGATATGCAGAAGCCAAAACACAGCATGCTAGGACTTGCCTAAAGGCAACTCTAACAGGGACAAGCTCCCAAGTAGTTCCAAAAATGGATCAAGAGAAACTACCTTTGCTCTAGGTGCTGCTCTGGGGCCAAGCACAGGCAGCAAACTGCACAGCTGGACAAGTTGTTATCACTGCAGTTAAAATGGGAACCGATTAGTTTTTCTGTAGAGGTACATATATGAAACTTCCACTGAAGGAGATGAGCCTGCTCATTAACACCAGACTTAGCCATGAAGGGTCTTTGATGATTTTATACTGAAGAACAGTATTTGTGTCTTAAGATGATGCGGTAATATTCAAATCCTTTTCCCAACAGCACATTTTGAAGTTACATTGTGTTCTGAGGACATCGCATGGCAATTCACTTGTATCATCTCATAATTAACTGTAATTACTATACAATCATTTCCAGACTTAAATGTAGTTAACCATTGACCTGTATTTATAGACTGTATTTGCTGAACAGCATGTATGTTCCTTCATTCCCCAACGCTATGTAATCGTACAGTTATAGACCTTATAAGAGTGGTCAACTAAAACAGTTTTTGCAGGAGTGGCCACAGATACCTAGTTATTATTTAAACATTTTTTAGTAAAAAAAATGCCATTTTTTTATAAAACTTTGTCAGGAAACAAAATAAATGAACACGGGACTGCTAATTTTCATGCTTTCTGGGCAAACTCCCTCAAACCTCCAGTTTCAGTCCTTGTGCCTATACCAGCGTAGGAAAAAGTGGCACCAAGACAATTCTTCAAGCTTCCAGCTGGATTTCCTTACTATGCCTGGTCTGTATATACACATGTCTATTAGACAAAAAAAACCCGCATACTTTGAGTCTCCAGCATAGTATAAATGTAATTTAGTTGTTTCTTCCATAATAATGAATGTATTAACATATTTGTAAAGCATTTGCAGTAAGATTCAGCTGTTGTGAAAAAATAATACAACAACAATATAGTGTAAAGAACACTATTCAGTATTTGTTACCCATTCTAGTGGTACAGGTAGTCAGCAGCAGAATGCCAAGGATGACTGCAGAACTGTTGTATACACAAAATTATGCATACTGAATCTAGAGTTGGGGGGTTTTTGTTGTTTGTTTGTTTGGTTTTTTTAAATGAATAACACTTAACAGGTTTGTGCAATCACATCTATGGAACTTGCTCTGTATTCTGTCACAAACTGATGTGTTACAGACCTCTACCAACTTTAAAGAAAGTGCTTGATGCAGAAATATACCACAAGATAAATTGAGATAAGTTGCCAATCACACAGATGTAATGTCTATTATAGTCAAATAAATATCAAGTATTGTATTTGAAGTCTGTTTTGCTGCTCCTTTACATTTGAGAAGGAATAACAGAAACTATTTAGAAATTCAGAATACATATCAACTAGTTACCATCAGGACTCTGCTTCCACACAGGATCTACTGCAGCCCATCTCAGGCTGTAAAAGCCCTGCTACAAACAGTTCATCTCTTTGGAAACTCAATCTACAACTTTCAACTGCTTGAGAAAGACTCCTAGCTACCAGCTTGGCCAGTGTGAGGTGTTACTTTGAGGTCTCTGGCACCACCTTATGCAGAGTTTCTGCCGCAACCTCAGTTAGGGAACCAAGCTTTGTTAAATAAACCCAGATTCTTTATCCTCCTTACTGCACATGCAAAAAGCAAATGTTTCATCTTGTCCAGCATGATGCATTGGCACAACCCGTAAATAGATTGTTTAGCTGCAAATTCCCTGGAAATACTATGCTGGAAAGGAGACAGACTGAGATTATGACTGACTTCAAAGGATTCTCAATAAACCAGTGAAATTAGTACCAATATCATCCTAAAATGAGGTTTTAGTACTAACAACTGTTATTTAAGTATTTCAGCACTCTTTTCCCACAGGTTTCCTGTTCTGAAGGCCAGGAAGGGTAAAGAAGATGGTAGGAGTTTGGTCACCCCGATTGGGGAGGACTTCTTATGCACCACAGGGTGGCCTAGGCAGTTGCTACACAATGCACTGGAACAGGCTTTTACGCCATATACAATTCTCAGCAGTACAAAAAGCATTCATCTTAAAGCAGCTTTGGGAGGATGAGGAAACCTAATTCTAGAGGGAACCCCCGTGCCCCTGTACAATAGAAATCCCACCCACACCAAAACAATTTTCTGGATGCACATCAAAGAACATACCCTCTTCAGAAAGAACGCTAAACACACCTGTCTCAGAACTGTGTCAATATTGGCACTAGGAAATGAAACCTGACTTCTAAAACTGACGCTGGGAAAGACTCCAGTTGTCAGAACCTTCATGAAAGCGCTAGTACAATGTTACCTGCACTTCAGCCAATAGTAATACAGGTACAGACCTTTGCAAAATACAGTTAAGGCATGAAAATATCCTGGGTTTTTGCAGGACCAATTAAAAGTTTTAGGTGCTCTTGTTTTAAGACACAGTTTACAGTTATCTAATCCAATACATAAATGAAAAGGCAAACTTCTTCAAAGACATCTGCAAACAGTCCTCAACAGGATTTCAAGTTTACAATTAAATCTTACTTCATAATCAAATGCTTGTATTTGAGGGGAAAGAAATATCTGCAGCTTTACTTCTTAATCCTAAATCCAGTAACTTGTGTACGTAAAACTACTGTACAACCTTGTCTCAAACAAAATTCTCCTCTTCATTCAAAAAAGTTTCTCAGACTCTGAAGGAGTTTGTTTTGTGGTTGGGTTTCTTCCCCCTAAATAAACACAATGCAACCCGTGCTCTTGTTTAAGACACAGTTTACAGTTATCTAATCCAATACATAAATGAAAAAGGCAAACTTCTTCAAAGACATCTGCAAACAGTCCTCAACAGGATTTCAAGTTTACAATTAAATCTTACTTCATAATCAAATGCTTGTATTTGAGGGGAAAGAAATATCTGCAGCTTTACTTCTTAATCCTAAATCCAGTAACTTGTGTACGTAAAACTACTGTACAACCTTGTCTCAAACAAAATTCTCCTCTTCATTCAAAAAAGTTTCTCAGACTCTGAAGGAGTTTGTTTTGTGGTTGGGTTTCTTCCCCCTAAATAAACACAATGCAACCCTCATTACCTGTCTCAGCCTGACCATTCTCAGTACTCACTTCCCTGGGTCTTTGCACAACAAGACATAACGTTACGAAGTACGCCAATTGACCATTCTGAAAATTTACTATGCTAAGGGTTGGAACAAAGAAATATCAAAGGGACTGGCTATTCTATCACCACATGATAGTCGATGAACAAGGAAGAAGCAGAAAGGTAGGCAGGCAAGCACAGAGAGTCCCACGAGCTAGAGGTCTGGTGGAGGGATGACGGCACCTTGCTCAGCCTTTTCCCTGCTGCTGTCAGTACTGCTGTTTGATCCAATTCAGCCACTTCAGAGAGGAAGTTGAACATAAAATATACCACCGACACTTGTGCTCCCGACTGCTGCAGCAGTCCAACTAATTCCTGAAATGCCAGATGCCCTCACAGCCGATAACGTGTACATATCCCAGCACGTCATTCAGGGCCCAGGAGAATGAGAAGAGGAATCTGGCAGAGGCCGGGGGAGATAGGACCGGCACACACGCACACACATGAATGCCTCTCCCTTTGCATAGTTCTAAATAAAATTAAGCCACTCATGTCATTTCCACTGCCAGATTAGCTCAAGCATGGTAAATTTCCAATTCAGCTCATTCACCTCACTTTGATCCATGCTATATGCTGCCTTCTATTCATATCTACAACCATCACTGACAGCAGCTGGAAAAGTAGCATAAATCCAACAATAAAACACTTTTAAGAGTGAGAAGTTAATGGGAACTACAGGATTAGGCTTTTTTTTTTCTTTCCTTTAATATTTTTTTAATTTTACTAGTCTGATATTAACATGCTGCAGTGTAATTACTACTAATAATTTTCTTTTTCTTGCTGCATGTAAGAGATTAAAGCACTGAATTCACCCAAACCAAGTAAGTTTAAAGAGTCATCAGCTTCCTCCCCAGCCTTGCCCCTAATCCTTCCTCCTTGACCTTTCAATTAAGCAAGGCAAGGGATCTTCTTAGAACTATGGCTTTTAAGTAAATAAATAAAAACATGGAAATCTCAAAAAGCAAGCTAAAAAGAACACGCACTGTAACAAATAAAATAATGAAGCAGCAGCAAGAAGGATGGAAATGATTTAAGCAAATGCCAAAAATCCGTTTCCTTAGTTCAATATTTCCCATCAGTTTCATCATACTTCATTTACAAATCATTAGTCTAGTTTTAAATTATGGGTCATGCAGTTTCCCTTTAGACCAGTATGAAATTGCTATAGCATGGCTTCTAAACTTACAAATCCCAAAGTTTGGGGTCTTAGGGCAGAAAAGAAGGTAGGCAGGAAAGGAAGGATGCCTCTGTATGAATGTCGAGGTATGCATATTTTGAAAGTGAGAGAGAGAGCGAGAGATAGGGGTGTTTACATATATATGAAGAACTGTATGTATTACATACATGTCCTACACACATAAATAGAAAGTAACATAAAAGCAGCTGTTATACGCAATTTTTCAATCATGTCTTTGTGACACATCCAAAGAACGAAACCCCAACATGCTGCTGGGTAAACATAACCCTCAAAAGGGACATAGGTTTGGGTCAAGAAAATTCTAGTCCTGGTTTGCAAAGACTCAACTTAGCTTCCAAAAATGAAATTCTGGATTAATTCAGAAGGGGTTTTGGACTTATCAACACATCTTATGTATTTAAGAGACAAAAGGGAAAACTTTAGCTGAAGAAAACTTTCAAACATGATAGAAGCGGAAAGGTTGGTATGCCTGACCCTTACTTAAAAGTAGATACACACTCTTAATGTCTATTAAGTTTAAAAACAGGACTAGCACTATGGTTACAATGAACACCGAAGCACTCAAACATTACAACTTCAAAGAATAATATAAAATATTCGCAGGTCAAGCCATAGTTCAGGGCCAAGTCTCACCTCTATGGGATTCTTGGCTGATAAAACAATAGTTCACGTGGCTGATGATATTTATTTTTTCGGAATTGTTTTTATCCAGCACATACTTTGCACCAGGAACTGGTCATATTTAATGGCAACTAGTGATTCATTATTACACCTCAGAAATAAAAATGGATGTCAGAGAAACACATGGAGCAACAATGGTACCACCTCATCATCTAATTACCTCGATAAAGTGGCTATATGCTTAGTACAGACATTGGCAAATACATGTTTATGAAACTGAAGCATCATTTATGCTGTCTCTAAATGACAGGAAGATTATTTAATCATGAGCATTGTAGGGTAAGTGGACCCTCTGAGTATGCAGTGAAATCTGTAGGGAGTTTGTGGAAATTCTGCCTGGGCCTTAATTTCAATAGTCTGTTCAAATTTTTTCCAGACTAATGGGATTCATACATCCAACTACAAGACGCAAAGAAGAGGCAAAGATAGTGTTACGTTGCTGCTGGTTTGGGTGGGGTTTTTGTGGGTTTTCTTTTTTTGAAAGCTTGCAAAATAACAGTTGCAACAGCAGAGCTTGACATAAAACCAGGTATCACTTGTAGTTTAATCAACAAGTAATACAACTTGTGAAGAAGCTAATTTTACATGTTCATTGCCTCAATAAATCCACCCTGACCTTAAGGAGGTCTTTGTTTTACAAATGCTTTCAAAGTACCTATCAACAAACCTCACAAATTAGTGATTTCTAGAGATATATCATCCCATAACTACTTCAACTCAAACTAAAAACCATGTTAACACCTCCTTCAGTTGCGAGATACATAACCTGTTTATTTCAGTGCATCTCATTCAGTACGGACCAAGAACAGCCCTCTCCTTCCCGTACCAGGTCTTCATCGCCACAGCTTTTTTCAGCTCTGAGTGCACCTACTAGCAGGCTGAAAGAGTCATCTAGTGGCCACAGATAATTCCTGCAGCCTCACCAGCTTCTGCACTCCGGCTGTCAGGGCAAGACACAAGGTGTTTTGAACCCTTAAAGCACACGCAGCACTGACAAGAGTCTGCTGGCAGGGCTTCAGCTGAAGATCCAGTACCTGAACCATGATACAGTCCTAGCAGCCATGTTCATGATGTTCCGTGTTCATCTTCCCTATCACGCCCTAAGTGTTAGTTTCCCACTTCTGGCCCACATGGAGGCCAAATTCGAGTTCTGTCCTTCTTAAACGTGCTTGGGAGCAGACACGGTTGTGTTGCTTCTAACCTGTATGTAGCTCACTGCTCCTCTTCAGGGGCAGGCAAAGAGACTTTCTGAGTAACATCGCTACACATGCAAAGCACCAGTTCAAGTGGCAGTCTTGCCCACCGATTAAAGAGCAAAGCAGCAGCACAGCAAGCTAACCGATCTTACTCAGTTCCCATCCCTCCTCCACCACAAACTTGCTGCGTAGGTTTGGACAAAGCACCTAAGTATTTAGGCAAGGTACCTCAGTCATGGAAGAACCATCTGCCTAATAACATGCAAAACTCAGTAAGACCCATAATATGTTAAACAGGTATTCAAAGTATGATTTAAAATAACACTTTGATAAACAGTATTAATATCTATAAAAATCTTACTAAGCTTCATAAAAATTTCTAATGTTTTATCAGTTCTCCGTTCAACACCTCCAGTCAGGTAAGCTCCAGAAACTTAAAGGAGTTTAAATTTAAGTTTTTTTATTTGAAAACCTCAAATATTCATCCCTCAGATGAATGGTCATTTCAACTATATTAGAAATAAAAAAGTGAAAAATCAGTACCTATTTTTCACATAAACACTTTAGTTTGAAACAAACTCGGATTCTGATCAATTTTTGTTACTCTGTGTTAATTTGTGTCACTGAACTGCAGGCACCTGACCAAAGAGCAAGATTGTCTTAAGTTTCTTGTTGTTTCTGGAAATCACTTTGCTGCAACACTAATGCCAGGCTCTGGAAGAAAGTGTTGCTACTCTTCCTTCACAGAGTAGAGACTGCTATTTACATCTTTTCTTTTTAAATGCTTGCACTTGTTGCACAGAGGTGAATCTAATGCAGTGAGCACCAGTTATTAAATATACACACCCCCCCCCCAAATTTTCTAACATGCACACACACCACCTATGTAGTTTAACATCTTATAACTTAATCTCAGCAACAGTCGTTCCCCCCCCCCGCCAAATCAGGAACTATAGGTTCTTCAGACCTCTCATGGATGAGCCAAAAGACTTCCTTAAATTCATACTCAACCTCCCTGTGACTCAGAGCCTCTATCTGCCTCAATCACCTCAGTCAGAAAGGTGTCACAGCTTTCTTCATCAATCCTATAAATCATTTGAGTAATTCAAGTGAAAAGAGCTATAAAAGTGCAAATTATCATTATGGTATTGTTAAGGAGCCCTGACCTATTTCAAGCTGCAACTGAAGGTGGAAAATGGTGGTACCACAACTATACCAACAGGTGAAAGGAAGAAAAATGAGCCTTGCAAGCCTTAATGTCAGAGTTAAATAGAGAAGGTTCCTTCAAAATGGTGTGGCATGAGCAGCAGCTAAGTGATGTTTAAAGTTAGTATTTAGCTCAGCCACCCTCTGATCTCAGCAGGCAACACCTCCACCTTGCTTGTTCACAGGTCTACCAAATTAAGTGTTGGTCAGATCTGCCTTACATGAAAGCACCTGGAGAAAGACTGGCTCTAAAGCACATTTATTTCTGTAAGGTGGGGGACACCTTACCCTTTTAGGCCAGTAAATCACCAAGAGCTGTTTCTTGCCACTCACTGCTCAGGGGCCCAGTCACAGAGGTGTCTGGAAGTTAGAAAACACTTCTGCAGCACTCCGAGGCTTGCACAAGCACACCCTAGATCTATTTTTCTAGTTTTTAAACAGGCCTAATTTATATTGCCAATAAAAATAATATTGATACTTTGCAGACTTAACTGGCCAACATCATATGAGGGGTAAGGCCACTCTTCTCTTAACCCATTCTAATTTTATTTCTTAATTTTAGTTATGTATTTTACATGTAAGATCCTCTTTGGAAGGAGCAATGAAAGAGCGGGTTCACTGCTGGTCTAAAACAGCATGCCAAAAAGTTTCACTGATGAAATGAGTAGTAGACAGTGGTAGAGACCTACTGATTTATACCGTGCTAGGCCAAGTCACATTGCCCTGTCTCACGCCATGCTTTCAGTGAACTGCAAAGAGTGAATGAGGAGCAGTAACAGTCACGCAAGCCCACTTTGTCCCACTATTACAGGAAAGATGCACACACTTTTTATATTACACACATATACATACACACACAGACATATGTGTTTATGTGTGTATGTATCTATACATACTTTTTTGCAGGTACATGCAAGATGAAAACAAACACCACACAGCAGGCTGGTTTGCAAAGTAGCCATGCAGAAGAAAAGTAGTGGCAGAGTGGAATAAAGAGACAAGAAATTGCCAAATACCACAGGCACTCTTAAAATATCTACCTACCTTTGTGCATTGAAATGAAAACATGAAGCTCCTTCTAGAGCTTTTACTACTTCTTAATACGCAGATCAGCCAAAGCATGGCTGTACTTTGTTAGTGCTGCAAATACCTGGGTTGACACATTTCCTTTTGATAAAAGGTTTATTATATTGATCAGGCTTTTATGACCCCAGATGACAGCCATAATTTGTTTTTCCTAAAGGTCTTACCACAGACTACCTGGCAACTTTGGTTAGCTGGGTAGCTGCCCCCCACCCCCAAGACATTTCACAAAGGGAGCATATTATACTCATCTTCCAGAGATGGCACAATTTTACAGAATTATTTCCAGGCATAATTCAAGGAGGCTGACCATCTTAAAACAAACACATTACTGACTGAAGCCTAAGCATCTCAAGACAGCCTCTCTTTGCACCTTAATTACTCAGCAGAAATCAGCTAAACTGTATCAGTCAACTGAAGATGCTTTCTTTAAGGGCCCTACCCTCCTATCATTCCTCAGCTTGCTGACCTGCAGGACAAGCTGAAATACCTCCCTCAGAACTGCCAGGAGCAAAGGATTTATCTGCTTTTTATGTACATTTGTCCACCCATACTGCAGGAAATTTAATCAGAAGCAACACTGTTAATTGCTGGTAATATTTAAAATATATTCACTTATTCTGAGAGTTCAGACAGAAAGTACCTCTTTTTCCTCTGCCTAACCATCACTTCACTGATGCAGCAATTTGGATTCCTTCTCTCACTAGACATCCACCAGATGAGTCCATACCTGTAGCAAACGTTTCCATGTGGAGATTCAGAATTCACAGTTTAGTGGAACCTGCCAGAGACTCAGAGTCAGACATTCAGAGAAAGCCCAACATCTAATTCAGAAAGCCTCTACCACAATCTTATTCCTGTGATGATTTTGAATAAACCATGAACAAGAACATAGATGGGAAGGCCTCAGTTTTGTTAGAATATGTCATAGTCTTTTTCAAATGGGGCCTGGCTAGCTAGCTGCCTTCTTGCAGCCTTGAAGAGGGAGGAAATAGCTAAATCTAGTAACTCTTTATTGGCCCTGACTAACAAGAACCTACTTCTTGAGTGAGTTCCACCAACACGGGAGGTATTACTGCTGACTGAGATTTTGTCAATGCACATAGGCCCACATGGAATTTGCTTGCAGCTTTACCCAAGAAACTTCCAGCTGTTTACACACCCAATTGCTATTTCTGAGTTACTCCATACACTAACAAGCTTCAAGGGGCACCAGTCACAAAAAGAAAGTAATTTAGCCAAGTATGGAACACTTATAGCTACATTATTATCATTTTAAACTTAAAAAACATACATTCTTGTAGCCAGCTGGGAACAGGAAAAGTCAAATTATTTTCACTTCTCTTATAGACAGTTTCACTTTTGAATTAGTTTGGGAAACAAACATTTTGCTTGAACATCTGCATAAAGATATCCCTTGTTTGAAAATCTTTTAACCTCCTGATATATAAAAAACACTTTACCGTACAGTAGTGATCTAACAGATGAAAGGGGAGGGATCCATTTTGCATAGCTTTACTCTGCAGTAGATCCTGCTAATCTTTAGTTGAAATGCACAAGTTTTTCCGGTAGCATCTTTTGGGACTGCTTTTGAAAAAAGTGTCCCCTGTGAAGCATTAGTCCTCATTACAAAAAACATGTCCCGCCATACCCAAGTTTCACATCTGAAAAATCTCAGATGCTGCCAGGGTTTCAACTCAGGTTAGCTGGCCATAAGGGAAGACTATGTCCTGAGGCAGCACACCACACCAGCTCCCTGCATCATCCCTCCACAGCTGTGACAGCGCTTGCCAGTGAGGCCCTCCCAGTATCATCCCAGACAGAAGTCCATGGAGAACACTGCTGCCATTACACCATGTCCATGTGGAGGGTGGACACAACACTGTTAGCAGGCGCTGCAACAGGGGCAGTAACTCCATGTCCTCACCAGCAGAAGCTGTGTACTTACAGAACCATGGTCATGGCCCAGCTGCATCAACTCTCCAGGTGTTAGGTCCCTTGTATTTTGCTGTAATTTGCCTAACAAAGAAAGCATTATTCTTGTTGATTTACTGTCATTAACTAGCTTCTCCACTTACTTCAGGAAGCAAAGAGAGACTTATTTTTCCCTCCAAAAGAAAGAGATAATCAAACCAAACTGCCAATTTTTTTTTTCTCTGTTTTATGCTTGGGATTCTAGGTAGTTCTTTCAATCCTTCTGGCTGTATAAAAGCCAACTGAATTTCATGCTGTGCAAGCTTGATAGGAACACTTAAATAAGTTTTCTTTCTCATCCTGAAACTACCATTCCTCTTGTTCCTCTCCCACAAATACAATTTTTGTTTTGTATAAAGTTTTCATTGGACAGCATCTTTTTGTAGCTTAGGGTACTCTAAAGTACTAAGCAAAAATCTGAAGAGTCAATGTGCCACATTTTGCTATGGGTTTTCAGTTTACTTTGGTAGGGCAAGGGAAGGAGTAGATGATATTTTCAACTCTTAACTCTACTATCTGAACAACTTCCAAGCAAAGCAAACATCGATCCTTTAATCCCCTGTCAAAATCCACTAGCACAGATTTCTGTACTTGCACGGAGTCTCACAGAGGGTAACAAGGCCCTGAACAAATGCAGGGGTCTACACTAGCAAATCTCAAAATTGGATCTTTATCTTGGGATGTAACACTCGACCACCCTAGCCAAAACACAGCCCCAGGGAATTAATGTAGAAATACTTATCACTGCTTTTTGCCAGCACCTAACACACATAACAAAAGCTTGAAAACTGCTGACAAAAATCTTTCTGAACTCCACAAATCACACACAAGCAACAACAATCACTCTGCTATTTAAAAAACAAACAAAAAATATTACAGTACTGGCCACAGATACATACTCTTCTTACAGGCCATTGGAGGAGAAGCTACCTTCTCTTTTAGAAATATTCCACCACTAGTCAAAATCTCAGAGTAACTGACCACATGAACAATTTACAGCATCAACTCTAGACTGAAATTTAGCCAGCACCTTGAATCTGTAGTAAACTGGTATTCTGCATCCAGACAGAGCTACCTTGCTAAAATCACTTATCAAACACACTCACTGAAAGTCCCATGCAACTTTTAAGAACAGCCCCACATGCTATGCTGGGTCACACGAAGGAAAGCTATGGAAGACAGCACCTAGTTCAGAAAGGATGACAGGAGGAAGATAAAAGCAACATCACAATTAAGACATGTTATCTTCAGCATCAGTAACTAACTGATGCTATCTGGACTGGAAACTATCCAGACTGCAATATCACATTTAAAAGATGCATATATGTCCCTACTAGGAGAAATATTGACAATAGTGGTCTATTTCTGGAGATACATCCTCCTTCTCTTGCATTTTACTTAGCCTGCCCTTAAGGCTCTAGCTTGACAAGCAGTAAGATAGCATAAGCCAGCGCTGAAGCCAAAAGCAGTTCTGTCCCCTGTCCTGCTTCTATTCCCCACACTCCTGGACCCCTTTTTTGGGGCAAAAGAGCTGTTCAGTTCTCCAGTCTGATTCATGACACAATATATGATCCACCCAATGGTGGTCAGTTCTAGCTTTAGTGAACAGAAAAAGTTAGCTAAAATTAATGGGTTTTATTAGCTTATGATCAGTCCTCCAGTCCAGTTCATTATACAACTGCAAAAACGCTAGCACAGCCCCATGGGGTAGGATGCAAGTGTCTGAGGCTGGGAGTGTTTCTTTCAGTGACAGTGCTGCCATTTAAACATGGTGCTTCACTATCACCTCTCTCAAGTAAGTCTTATTCACTTCTTTGTCAGGGAGCTGTAGTTGAAATAACGTATTGTATCTTCTATCTATATTGAAGATGGGGTCAGCATTACACATGTAGTGAACGGAAGGTGAAAAAAGACTGTGGGAGCCATACCCTTCACTGTTCTCTTCATGCCTACAAATAGAGAGCACTTATTAACACTCTTGCGATCTCTCCAACAAGGAAGGATCCACTTTGCAGACAGAACTTCCCATCCCCCTTCAGTGCACTCCAAAATAAATTAACAAATCTCCACAAGTTAACAGAAGACCAGGTTGCCAAAATGTGACAGAGAAGTAGCAAATGCTTTGACCCTAGCTGTCAGCAAGGCTGGCAAATCAGTTATAAGCACAAAATTTAGAGCCACTGGTAGGAACCCTTGACTCTACTGATAGAGGTTGGATTTTTTACAGCAGCCTCCTATCAATCAGAATGAAAATTTTGAAAGTAAGTACAAAATGAGTAAAACAGCACAGAAGTCCACCAGCTGTTGGGCTTGGTGCTTAACATCATGCAAAGTTTCTCTACTGGCAGAATGCAAGTAAAAAGACAGTAACTTTGGCAAATAAGAGTTGGGTACTTGGGCTCACATGGGAAATATATTTGCATCTATAGGATAAGCACATTTCTCACACATTTCTTGTGGAAACATTAGTGTTTAGAATTATCTTTAGAATCAACACACTGATGATGCATGCCCATTTTCCTCTTTCTAACATACTGATATGAACAGCACATAAAATGTCTTTAACCACAGTTTATCCCTCAGAGTAATAACATAACACAAGGTTAATTTCTTGAGCACAAGTCTATATCAAGAAGTAGATTTAGCAGCAATGAATTTACAGATTGCATGGAGGCAAAACCACGCAGTGTAGTATACCCAGTGCCTGAAACCAAACACAAAAGATGCAGGGCCATACATGACTGGAAGTTTTATTATTACTTCCTATACAATGCTCTTCCACCACTACCACAGACAGGCCACAGACTGGGCAGTAAAAGTGGTTTGTTGCTTTTCTTTTGACCTTACACGTTTATCTACAAAGCTGTTCAATTACAAGTGGTAAGTGTGGCCCAGTAATATAACACACTCTTAAGAAAATGCGCTCCTACTTGCCCCGCAACTGAAAGAAGCAGAGCTAATTTCCATCAAGGAAAAAAGGAAACTCAGTCATGCCCAAAAATGTTACCACAAATCAAACCTCAGTTTCTAATTTACCGTATCTCTCTGATTTTTCCATCAAAATACATCAAACTTTGAAATCAAAGTTTCCCCAGAACTGCTTTCAGCACAGCTACTGAGGAACTTCACTGTAAGAGAAGCATCCCCCACTCCCACAACTAATCAAAGGCTAAATTTGTTTCATTTTATAGCAGAACCAATAAATTCAACTTGGCATCACAGAAAAAAGCTACTCAAAGTGTGCACTCTGGTCTGGATCAAGAGTACAAGCAATTCTGGTCAGGCCTCAGAGCTTGGGACACGCCACATTTCCCACAGTCCTGAAGAAGATCCTTGATTTCCTCCTGTTGCCCCTTGTCACCTGGGGAGCAGCTCAGACCTGCAGCAGTGCCCTATAGCTGCAACAGCAGCATCCAACGCCTGGCTGAGCCCACCGCAGCTATGCTTTTTGAGTGGCTTCTTATAAAGAGTCCTCTGCAAAATCACTCAGGGCACCACAGTGAGAATGAACAAAGTCGTCCCATTAATCTGACTGTTAACAGGCAGTAATGAGAAGGCAGCAAAAGAAGGATACCACAACACAAAACAAGTAGCAACCTGCCACCAGTTACAGATTAATGATTTTAGAGCTCCATTAGAAGGCATACAGAGAACGATGCTCACCTGTTTAGAAAACTGAAAGTTGGTTAATGAACCTGTGGTATTTACATTCTTCACTCCATAAAGAAAAATAATTAAAAAAAAAAAAATTGCAACAATGTAAGACAACACGTTTCTATACAAGTTGACCATTTGTTGCAACTGAGATATTCTTCCAAACAATCTGCTTTCTCTCAATCAACCTAGCTTCCACCCTGATGGATGCTCAGCAACTGTAAAAAGAACTTTTTTTTTTCCTTTTTGTTTTTCCTGTGTATAATTTTATTTCCACACATTATAAAATCATGTTATTTGCTCACATACATCACATTATTCTAGATCCACAGTTATTACTAGATCACTGTTAAAGTCTTTTTCTGGCATTATTCAATCAATCTAAAAGTTCTGAGACTACCTAGCTGAGTGTTTTTTCTGTCAGAAGTTGTTTGGAGTGAACCTTACCCTTTATCATCTGTCCTTTATGGCTATATTTGTGCCATATCTATCTACACTTTTCAATGAAAGAAAAACAAATTTACACGCTATAAACTTTCATTGACTACAGTTCTTTGCTACAGCAAAATCCATCATTTCCTGAGTATACTCCATTACAGTATTAGTAGGAGCAAAAGTATCTAATCAGAGAGCATAACATAATTGCTTGTTTCTTGTTCCTGAGCCGGGGTAGGTTGTGACTCCCAGTTCCACCTCCAACAACTCCCTGGACCTACGCGACATAAAACCGGCACTCACCTCCTTCGCCTTCCACGGTCACAGAGCTGGCACAGAAATGTTTTCGGTGCAGCAGTCTACCATTCTGCCTACAGCTCTGGTTCACTGCAACAGAACAAAATCACCATGATACCGCTTTCCAGCTTGGCATGTTAGCCTGTCAGAAAAAGAGCCTGCAGCCACCCATAAAAATTAACTCCAGACCGATGAAAATAACTCTTTCAGGGGAGGAGTAACAGCATTTTGAGGAAAATGAAAAGCAGGAAGCTGATCTCAGCAGCGCGGGGAGCAGGGACGGGGCGGAGCAGAGGCACAGAGAGAGGAAAAGTGGAGCAAAGACTCACTGCTTATAGCTTGGTTTTGGCAGTATGGCCAAATACCACCGCATTACTGAAATACCAGCGTTATGGCTAACAGACGCCAACAACACCCCCCTCCCCACACACACGGACGCCCCCCCCACCGCACGGGCCGACGTCAGTGACGGCGTGCGCCCCGCGCAGCGGCACTCACCGCACAGGTAGCCAGCCCTGCGCAAGCGGCCGCCCACCCACGCTGCCTTCCCCGCTGGCGCCACCGGCCCCCAGCCCCAAAGTGCCCTCAGAGGCTTCTCCGCTCGCCCTGGCTCGGGCGAGGGCTGCCTGCGGGTGCTGCGCTGCTGAGCCCGCTTTCACGCGTGAGCCGATTTGGAAAGGCACGTCCTGCAGGATGGATTCAACGCTCCTGCTCTTGCAACTGGAGGAAACTCTTATTGCACATTAAAAACAACAGATGGTGGTATCTTCTAAAAGATCGAACTGCCATGTTTTGTGCAAAACTACTTCTGATGAAGTTATAAAAAAAAGGCAGGGGAGCATTCTTTAGGAAGACAGCTTCAAGAACCGCAAGGCTTTTCAGGCTAAAATTCAAACCGATACCAAGCTGGGCTTTAACTTGATAACAGCATCTGCCACCCTGTATGAACCTTCTCTCTCAAAGGTATACACTAGCCACACCAAGGCCCCCCTTCCCAGGGGATGGAAGGCCACAGGAGCTGGCTCCCCCCAGGAAGGGCAATTCTGCTCCCGCAGCACGGGACTCCCCCACCTGCCCTCCTGGCTTCTGCAAGAGTCGGGCTGCATCTGCCACTTGCCATGCTGTCCCCATGTTCCTCAGGAGTGAGGTTTGTTTGTATCATTAGGATGGCATTACAAAACCCACATAAAACAGAGCAATATATAACATTCTAAATAAATGTGAGCTTGCAAAACAAAGTGTCAGGGTAAAGCCAAAAAGATACAAGGCAAGGTGGACTGACTACCAGGAGCCATCAAAAATTGTTTCAAAAGAAGAATTAAAACCCGTAACGGAAAACAGCATGTCAATGGATCTTCCTAACACTCGCACAGCCAGGATGTGATCTATACTGCTCAGCCAAAAGCAGACAATCCCTATGAGTTTATGGTTTTTCTAAATGAGACCATGGAGATAACCACAGAGAGTATTCTTACTTAAGACACTTGTCTTGCTCTCTTTCAGGTCTGTTTTGCCTCACTGGCTTTGCACAGCAAGATCTGCAGGTATTTTGCACTGGTCAGTACAGAGGAGACACAGGACCAAAACAAAACAGTAAATCAGTTTAAGTCAAGTTCTTACACTTTTGCAAATCCTGTCTGATGTCCTCTACGCTAGTACTGACAGGAGAAGGGAAAAGAGAAGCAAGGTGGCCAACCATTTTTATTGTTACCACTTCTTTCATATATTTTCTCTTGTCTGTTCAATATAGGAACCTGTAGCATGTCTTTAACTTACATCTGGAAGATCCCATTCCAGAAGATGATGAAACCCAGCAACTTTTAACATAGCATTTAATGACTCCTTTGAAATTCACTGTGCCCTGTTCACTTTTTGACGCTGTTTCAAAGTATATCCTATACGCACTCAGTCTGCAGTCAAATCCAGACTGAGCTGGAGACATAATCACACACCTCTCCCTACCTCCTCTCTGCAGAGCCTGATGGCCTTCACTTCCAAGAGTGGACAGACAGGACCCATGCCTTCATCTCCAGCCTTCCCAGTTCACAGCCTACCTTTGGTGACTGCAGTTACATTAACCCCTCAGGCTGTAAGTTCAAGGTCACTGATGCAGACATACATCCCCATCTACAGCTACTCTGATGGAATAGTCAGCTCTGACTGAGTGGATGCAAAGCCTCATTGCAGCAGTATCTTCAGGTGCTGCAGCAACATCAGCAGAGCCGCAAAGAGACTAAAGGCAGCCTAAATCTCAGCATGCAGGCTAGGCCAGCCAGTGTACGAGCAGCAACACGCCAGATCCCATCCATCTTAATCTCAGTGCCATTTCTGCACTAGTGTCTGTGTAGTTTTGCAGCTTTATCCCTTTTTGTTCATATACTGAGACACTCTAGTTTCACTCTCAGGAGAGCCTACACGTTTTTGGGGAAACTATTAGCACTGAAGTAACATACAGCTGCTTCCTTACTAAGAAAACATATAGTTTAAACCCAGAACTATATCAGAACTGGGAATGTAATTCATACACTCAACTGAACAGATTTAGTCAGTATTAAAAACAAGAATTCACAAAACCTGCATGGCGTATTGTGCTGGTGATAGTGTATGGACCAACAGCAGGCAAGGTTAAAATACAGGTAAGAGCTCAACTTAAGAGAAACAGCAAAGATATTCCCAAACTTTTTCTGATATAATTACTGTTACATAAATGCCTGGGCTTCTCTTCAAATCAAAACCAACACCTGTACAGCATCACTCTCAGCTCTGGGAGTCTACCACACCAGAGATAAATGAGCTCACAAGCCCACCTCCAATCCCACGATTATTCTGTGTATTTCAGAGAAGCTGTTTCCTACCTGCTTTATAGAAGAGAGGTTCTACAGCACTGAGTACTGGTTTTCCCCTGCTATTCAAACTGATACTCAGTTTTGAAAGGGCACTTCTCAGTTCTCACAGATACCGGTCAGGTATGCTGTTGCTACAGTGTACTAGCCTCCTTCCTCCTCTCTACTTCTTCAGTTCAAGTACACATGTACACCAGTGAGAGTGTTTCATCAGATACAGAAGAGTAATCTCTGGCGCTCTTGATGTGACAGCCAAGGACAATTTATTCCAGCAACCTAGAGAACACCAGAAGCACTTTAAAAAAAAAAAAAGTATTCTTAGTTAGTAAATAAAAATCATTAACCAATTTATGAGGTTGACTAACAAATCTCTTAAAGCATACCTTTAACTTCAGCAATGCACATCTTTAACTTCAGTCTATCTCGACTTAGTAATAAACTAAAACACTCTCATACATGTTTTTAAGTAACTTGCTACTATTTATTTTGCAAACAATTTTTTATAAGTGTTCTGAAAGACCCTCCTCTATCAGCCCACTTCAGTCTTTTATTATTGAAAGCACTTTATCCTTAAGACGACAGGTCATACAAAGAAAAAGTTGGAGAGACACCAGCTAAAGTATTGCATTGTTTTCAGTACAAAAAGCTCCGTTTCTTTAACCCTGCCTTTCTACGCAAGAAACTTCCTTGAGAAACTAGAGTAGCATCTGCTTGTACTTCAAATAATTATTGTCTGCTTCTTTGCCCCTCCCAAGTTTCCTTGACTGAGGTCATCAAAATAACAAGTATATTTTAAAATCAAAGTTTACCATTTGTAGGATTTCAGGGGCAGGACTGTGGAAGTCATTATTAGGCAACCATTCTTCTCAGAGTGAAACAGTTTGTGCTTAACACTAGCAAACAGTTAGACTTCTGTCATTATCTTTGCTGGCTAGTGTTATTACCCTGTCCAGAGGTCTCCAACTTCAGTATAAATACAAGCGTTAGATCAGCAGTTTTTACACTGCAGTTGTTATTTCCTACGGGCCTGCAAAAGTAACTAAGAAGATTAGTCCATTGTTGGTAGGCTTACATTCATTTTTCAGGCATCCATATCATCTACAGGACACTTTTTTTAGTGGTTTTAAAGTAATAATAATAATAAAAAAAGTTGAAAACCCACTACTTTAAATTCTGTCAGCTTTTTTCTCACAGGGAGAATACAAGTTTTTTGAAAGCTTGAAAATGGTCATGAAAAGGGATCATCTAATGTATAATCATCCTTTAGCTACTAGACAAGATAAAAACCTACCTCAGAAAGAAGGCATGAAGTAGGAAGTGGCAAACACCTACAAGTGTACACACTCCTGTGCTTTAAACTCATTCACATACACTTAGAAGTCCAGGCACTTGCCCTCAAGTAATTATTCTGTACTGTTTTAACATTAACTTGAAATTTTTGTGTTGCTTAAACTACAGTTGTCAATATTCATTTATATGTGACAATTTCTGACCTCTCATCCCCTAACATTAAAGGCAGGTGGAGATTAGGCACCAAGTTATCTCTATATTTATTTAAAACAAGCCAACCTGGAGATAGTTTGATCACAAATTTACTCACTCCATCAGTACATCTATCTTCTCCTGAACTGACATGACAGGATGACTTCTCCTGGCTTGTTACTTTATGAGCATTAAAATTACTTAGAAAGCGACCAAGATGGGGAAGACCTGGTGAAAGAAGATAGAAAGGGAAAAAGTAACACTAATGTATCTTGCACGGTTGAAAGCTTTCTCCTGCTAACCAGCAAGGAAGTATAACAGCAAACAATCAAGGAAACAAACATTTTGAGAGCATATTTAACACACTCCAAAACTTAACCTGGAAGCAACTGTCAGTGAAGACATCCCCAATCAATCAAATCTGCAATATCAGCCTACTATTGTAATTCTGCCTCCTGTAAAATTCACAAAAGAAAGAATTGTGCTCACGCATACCTACAGAGTTTGCGGCAATATCAATAAATTATAATCTCCAATGAAGCTCCATATTTTATTCCAATCCCATGAAGAAATACAATATTAATCACTAAATCTAAACAAAGTCACTACTCAGCTCAAAATGGATACAATCTCCCAATCCAACGCTTATATAACTCTGCAATACCACAGTTAATATAACACTAAACAGATAAATTAACTCATAAAACATTCCAGAAAACACCATCAACAATCTGTGTATCCAGAAATAGCAGACTCACCCTTTTAATGATTCCTAGATCTCAGCACTTTCTAGAAGTTGTATCAAATATTTTCATATATGAACACATACACACAAAAGCTTTCTGAGCTATGCAGTACATTAACAGCATACATGCAACAGCAAATTTCCATCACCAGAAAGCCACTGTCCCGTTACCTACTACACACAACCCACACATCACAAGTGTCAGAACAACTTCAGGTACAAATGTCATACATAAATAATGCACAAAATACCCAAGCCAAAAGTCCTACCACAAGCAGCATGCTGTCCCTTCTTGTCCCTCCCGCACACTGTTATCCTGAGAAGTTAAATCCCAGTTCTTCTCTGCTATAGGTGGAAGGCACTCAGATACTACATACAACGTGGCAGAATAAAATCCTAACGCTGTTGCCCCCTTTTTAGCTTTTTTACCAGAACAAGATACTGGCAAGTTTAGAGATGCAGAAGTTTACTTCTCACAATGTAAGATCATGCACTACCTGTAGCAGAAAAAAACCCACCGCATTTCCGATATAAAAATTTCTTAAAATTAGGAGGGTTTTATCTAGTTTTTGCTTTAAGAATAGTGAGAGCTGTTCTCCGTGAGATTAAAATGTAAAACAGACTTTTAAAAAGAAAACTGCATTAGCATAATTTTGTCTATTTTCTAGTTCTCCTATCAGAAACAATTTAATTAGAAAGATATATACTTCTGTTTTTTAAAACAACCCCGTTTTCTTCCTAGATGTACTGCTGCAATATTCTGCAAGCATATTCTTAAGAGATGCAAAGGTTCAAAGAGCAGTTGCAAAAGAAAGCTATTTCACTCCGCTAATTTGCATCGTTTTATGGTTCCTATCCTCTCTTCTAAATGGAAAACTAACTGTGATAAAACATCAAGCCCAATTAGAAACGGCCACTACACACAACTATTTATTTGAATTATTTTCTTTAGAGTACGTGTAATTGTTTTTACAGAATCCTTTAGTGTTTGGGCCAAATATTGTCATCTTTTCTTCAGAAAAAAAACTTCCTCCAGCTTCACATCTCATTCACCAAGTACTTAATTGAATTCAAATCTTGATACATATAAAAATAAATCTTTCAAATTTAATTTATTTCAACGAAGTGCTGGAAAACCACTATGGCAGCCCGAGTTCTGCATTCAGAATACACTTGTGATTTTCTCCAGGTTACAGTATTAGCTTGCACATTAAAAAGCCCAAGTTTGGCACTTACTTGAATTAAGATGGCGATCAAGTGCAATGTAAGACTTCAGCACCAGAACTAGAGCTCACATTTTTGGAGCTTGGTCCCACTGGTATCACATTTGCCAAAATCCTGAAGTTCAGCTTTGTTTTGGGCTGTAATCTATTATCCATTCCTTTTAGATTTAAGGGCCAAAAATCTGACAGACTTCTGTAGGCACGGGAAGAAGTTGGGGAACAAAGTGGGCAAGATTTAGAAAACAGGCAAGTGACTAAGAAATGTGTTTTGTCCACATCTGTGGACAGCTGGCAGCTGTGCCAGCCACGGCAGGAGATGAGATCAGTCTCTGTGGCAGCACCAAGCGAGAAAGGGAGCGAGCACGGAGGAGAGGTCAGGTCCCTGCAGGTGGGCTGCCATCCCGTTCTTGGCATATCCAGGTTATATTTTCCTCCATAAACATGCTTTCTGGAAAAGCAAGCAGGGCAGCAAAAACAGCAGGAAATAATTCTCGTTCAGTTTTACTGAAGAGCAAACCCAGCCTGACCTTTAACTGTGCTTACACTGTTTTAACCTATGGCTGCTCTCCCACCTCTGCAGCCTCCCCTCCCGCCCCTGCCCTCTGGCAGAGGGGGCCCAGGCCCCCCACCCTGCCCCGGGGTGCCTCTCCCACCACAGGGGTACACTAGCACACATCATGGCTTCGGCAACAGCCGGGCCTGGCACAGCCAACCCTCGGAAGCAGAGCTGCTAGGAGGACGGCTGGCCCCAGCCAAGGCCATTGCAGCTGTGAGCAAGGACAGAGTACTCCTCCCTGGAAACACGAGAGGCGGGGTTATGCCAGCAAGAAAGCACTGTGTTAATACAGTACCCAACATGCAAATCCAGCAAATAAAGTAAAATTTTCAACCATCCCTGTGGTTTTATGAGATATCACCCAATCTTTAGCTGTTGTTTTACCAACAACTACTTCCTCTGCATGACTGCAAACAAACTGAACTCAAGGTGCTTCTGCAAAACCATTAATTAGCCTTGGCTAATTGCAAATGCACTTTAAAAAAAAAAAAAGATGTATCATTTTATCTCCAGCAATAAGTGTTGCTTAGGGTTTCATACACCAGAGCAAAACATTTGCTGTAACATCTCTCATGATGATGCCCACTCTTATCCGAAGACCTGACACCAAAGCCGGACGTGTGAATCAGTGGCTATCACATGGTCTTCTCTAAGAGTTTCTTTATGTTTTGTTAGCATACTGTCTAAAACTAATGACTCATTTTTCTCATTCAATCAAAAAAAAAATGACGCTTTTTCTTCTCTGGTCTGTGGTTTTCTCCCCAGTATTTGTGTGGGACTCTAAAGCTAAAAAAAGTTTCTATTATGCAACACTTCACTTTACTATAAAAGAACACAAAACAGATTACCAACATTCAAAATTCACATTTTACTTCAAACATGCAACCCCCCCCTCCAAAAAGACCCAACATCAAACATTTTACATTCTAGGTTCAGCCACCAAAAGTCAATGCACTATGTAAAGTACTGATTGATGCACATATAAATACAGCAAACCTCTTCATCAAGGAAAATCATACAGGTTTCTTGCATTCAAGTCTAAAACACATCTGTGGGACACCATAGAAGAGGTTGGGTCTCTTCCTGCCACTCCAGCACAAATGCAAGGAACACAGATGCCAATCCACATGTTATCTACCTGCCTGTATAAATATAAACACAGTAACAGCATTAATATATTGGCCCTTCTATAATATACAAGCACGTTTTTGGTTTTTTTGTTTTGAATTGACAGGAAGAACAGGTTTAAGCTAGGCCACTCATTACCAAAGGGTGCAATGCTTTATAGATCCAAACTATGTCCTTGGTCTATGCAGAAGAGCAACAAACACTCTAGTTGTTAGGGTACAGCGCTGGCTTGCCAGTAACACAAATTCCCCTATTCCTGCATCTGTCCTGCACTAAAGTTAAACGCAGGTTAACAATAACAGCTATTTACATGAAAGCCTCACTCTGTGACATGTGGTGGCTGCAGAGCTGATCCACTGCTGCTTTTGCTACCGGTGCATTTTAAACTGCCACAGAAAGGTACGATGGCCCATGGGAGACAGTAAAACTTCCAGCTGCTGCTGTTAAACTTTAGAGAAGTCATCGGTTGCGTCCCTGTGTCTCTCACCTAGCCGACCACACCACTGCTGCTCTCTGGGACCCTGCCTGGTATGGCCCGGGAAAAGGAAGGAGAGCAAAAGCAACTGCTAGCTTTGGTGCTGAAGAGACCTGAGAAAGGGCAAGTGCACTCCTCTAGGAGAAAGACGCTGCTGTTACAAGCAACCTGGAGAAGTTCAACATCTCCAACATCCATGTTTTTGTCAAAGCGATTCCACTACTACAATTCGATCTTCTGACTTGGGTGTAGATGTGGGTTGTGAACTTAACTGCATCACTTGTAGACCAATGCAATATATGAACCACACAGACATAATCATTCCCTGTCAACGGACACTTATTTAAATCTTCAGCACACTAAATGCTGTAGCAATTATTATTCTTTTTTTTTTTAATTTTACTTTCTCTATAAGAGAGTGGAGGGAGGATGGGGTAGAATGTTAAGCATGGCCTTGAAGGATTATGCTGGTATAAGAGCACAAGGCTTGGCCCCATAATTGGAGCACTAATTAGTCAGTCATCACATTTACAGTTTCTTTTAAATTTGGACATACCTGACTTCCTTGAAGTCACTAGAAGAGCAGCTTGATCTATTTAAGCAATGGGTACTAAATAGATACTAAATTGACTGGTACACACTAGATACTTCAGATAAACACAGGTAACTTGGCCTCAGTGTTGACTTACTTCTGTATTTCACACACATTCCCAAGGACTCTAGTTTTCAATTACACCTTCTTTAAGGAAAGACAGAAGAGCAGGACAAAAAATCTACCCTGAGCACCAAAGGCAAGACGCTTATCCTCCCCTGCCTCCCCCACTCCTATAAAACCCAAGAACAAGCCCTCTAATAAGCAGATCTTATCCCCAACTAGTTTTCACTTTCAACAACAAAACTTAATATCAAAATAAATACCAAGTTAATTGAATAATAATTTCCCAAGAGAAAGTACTGTTTTCAACATCCAGTGCTATAAAAGAAATCCATAAACAGGATTTGCAACTTGCTAGTGTAGGAAGAGTTGTTACTGCAGCCTAACCAGATTTTGCATCTTCAAGGAATGTCCAGGACATGCCTCACTGCATATGGCACCAACTGTCAGTGACTGGCCCCAAAGACTCCAGACGTTTTCAGCAGCCGTATGCTCCTAGACGCAGAAATCTGATTTAAACCAACTAACCGAGTACAAGGAACTAACTACAGCAGCCCAGCCCAGCATGAGCTAATTTACCCTTACTCAATGCAAGTTAAATTAGCATGCACAGAGCTCCATGCTATCACTGCCAAACCACTTCTGATACTTGTTCTACCTTATTGAAAGCACAGTCAGGTAACTACAAAACACAGTGGTCTACAATGTAGACATACCCTTAAGGTTTGAGATTATGCCAGGTTTTATGGATAGGTTGGATTTTAAAATGTTACATTTTAACAAGGTACTTCAAAAAAGTTAGTAATAAAGAATCTTTTGAGGTTTTTTGTTGGGGTTTCTTGTTGTTTTTTTGGTTTTGTTTTTGTTTTTTTAAAGACCCTGCATACTGCACAGCCAACTCCCTAGATATCAAAATCTATCAAATCCAACTGCAAACCAGACTTGGGAAGGATGCAGAAAACTCTTAGCTTTGTTAGTAAACAGGCAGTATATTTGCCTGTTGGTCTGGCTGAACTCCTTAGCTGTGTTGGGCATTTACCAGAGGCCAGTGATGCCCTGTATTTTCAAGGAGGTCATGGAGAAAAGAAAGCACTCAGCACCTCGGTAGGGGATCTGGTGGATGGGACAACTCCAATTGTCCCTGAATTAACTAAAATCAACAGAATAGTTGAGACATTAAAGACAGGGTTTGGCAGATATGGAGGGAAGACCCTGGGTTTCCTGGAAGAAGATATTTATACTGGAGAGGTACACGTCCTGTGTAGTCCTCTCCACCTCCCACCTCTATTTCCCCTAGTAATACTGTGATTAATTTGGAGTCATACAGCAATTGTTATCAATTGCCAAACTATTCAGTAATCTTCACTATGCCTCCCAGTTCACTGTAATAATTTTAAGTACACCACAAAGCAGAAATCTCTCACGATCATTTATTTATCACTGCTGAAAAACACAACACAGTGTCCACTGTCCTCTGGAAAGCTACCACTCTGCCCAAGAAGATGTATGTCACTACACACTCTGGAGCCTTTTTCTGTATTGACTCTGTGCTCGAATTAAAGCAAGTTGCTTGCATTACTCTTTCTACCCCTAGTATTACCACGATCACTGACCTTTTGTGAATAAAGAAACTTAAGAATCAAGCTTTACCTTGCTATATTATTTTGAATGCGCAGCGGTAGCAAACTCTCTGAGCCACATCAAGGTACACGTTTGTAGCATACAGAGACTTGTAATACACCTTGGTAATACATGACCTCCCATCTTCAAGTTTAAAACTGATTTCTTTCATTATATGTACATGTAGGTGGTGGGGGACTGTATTTCAAGTCAATGTAAGTGACCTGTTGCTTCTCACTGAGTTGCAATGGGAACGAGGCATCTATCTCACTTGCATGACTGAAAATTTCAAACAGAAGTAATGACGGATATAGCTAAGTTTGCTTCAATAAGCACCAACTCCTTTAATAATTCACAGCTGATAGTCATTTAATTTAAATTCTGATAGTCAGTCCAATCCTATTGGTACATAACTGCGTAAATCATGCGCCTTTTCAACTGCATATAACAGATTTCAGTAGTGTGCTCACCAAATGCTGAATCCTTGCTTAATTATTTACTTTCCTAATCATTATTTTAAGATGTTTATGTAGGAACTAAAATTCTTTTCAAATTAGAGGCAAGTGAAAGGTGTAACCATTGGAAATCACAAAATTTTCACTTTGAAATTTTAAGTATCATCTGACTGCATCCACTAGAATTATTCCGCTCTGCCCTAACAACAAAGATTTTCCGAAATTCCATGCATTCCTGCAAATAGGGGTATAAAAAAAAAATGCTTCTGAAGCTCCCACATTTTGGCAAGACAATGGTATACTACTATACTATACTACTCCTTTATGGCAGTTGCTGAAAACGTTCCTCTCCACATCGTCCTGTCACTCCTGTCAGTAAAACGAGGTGTGGGCATTTTACGGGACAATGCATGCTAGTGTAACAGGTCTGTAAGTCACTACGGAACTGATTTTAAATATTCTTAAGTTGCTTCCACCATTACTAGAAAGAAACAACACTGTTTCATATACAGGCATGGAAGAATTTTCACTCAATTCACCTCATATGGCTATTCCAGATATCACCATCACAAATGCTTAGATTATTTTCCTATGGCATAGTAACAAGCAATTGACTAAGTGGGATGGGAGAAACTGAAATTTTGTGTAAGAGTTGAATTGTTTTTACTCCCAATATCTGTCTACTGGTTAAGAAAGCTACCTATTCTCAATTTCAACTTAGTCCTACTGAATTGCATTGTCTGTCCACATAAACAGGGTTGTCCAAATTCCCAAAGATACTTGGCTAACATACAGATCTGTCCTCTCATTCAAAAAATAGAAATGGACATTTGCTGATTTAAAATAAAATCTCTTAACACAAATCAAGAGATTCACAAGTCTTAAAACCAACAATTTGTGGTCCACTGAATCAGGGCCAATCACTTCATCTTACTACTGTTTTGTTCAGTGTTATTCCTGCCAACTAAAACCCTAAAGTCCACAGATTTCTTCTGAGGCAGGCGAGAGAGATTTTACAAAAATGAGAGACTTAGAACTCAAAGTGCAAGGTTAAGCAAGCATGAGCATATAACCACAGGTCTCGAATCATGCCTTCGATGACACATACTTCATTAACCCCCTTGTTCTTTTGCAGTGCTTTACATCCTGATCACAGAACGTTTCAGGAGAGTGCTGACCATCAGCAGGTAAGTGGAAACAAAAGCAAGAGTGAAACAAGAACTCCAGCAGCCTAAAGAAAGATCAGGACAGTGGGAATAGGAAGGAATACATTTCAGCCTTATGCACTATATACTAGCCAACACAGTCTCGCTAGTTAGGATGAGCTATTTTGATTACTTCCAATAATCCCCAAACTTGGATACTTTTAATGCCATTTTGATTCTCCAGAGTTTCCAAAGAAAAGCACCTCTATGGCCTCGTTGAAGCAGCAGAGAATTCCTTTACTCCCACAGTCCCTCAGCCCCAGCTGCTGTGTCCCACCATCAGCATTCCCATGATGTCAAGGTGAGTTTGCAAGTTAGAGATGCTCACTGCCAATTTGTTAAACTGTGAACTTCATATGCCAGCAAGTTCCTGCATGGCTTCATCCCTGCTCTCCACTCACAGTGATGATGCACATTACAAGCAAATTACCACCACTGAGTGAAAATAAAGGTCCTTTTTGTTGACAAAGTAAGAATGCTTGAGCTTTCTCTTTTGAAGTAAGATTCTTGAGGACAGAATCTCGTTCATTTGTCCAAATTATTCAGAAGTCCAAGAAACACCTAAACAAGGGGGATTTTTGAAATTTTGGTCTAACTTGCTCATGATTTGAGTGCATGCAACTAGCAAGACCAGTTTATTACCTTTACTTTCCTTCAGACCACAGCTCTAGTATAGAACAGTTAGCTCCTGCCACCTTGTGGGACTCCATGGATTTCCCCGAAAGCTTGTTCCAGCAACAAGCTAGTCAGTTAAAACAAATAAACATTCAGGAGTTACTTTCCTTGTGTTTCACCATGGTGAATGTTAAAATAAGAGAGAAATATTTATGGAAAGGGTATGCCATTTTGAGTATTTTCTGGTTCATTATTCCTAGCATTGTTTATATAGTTGAACTGCTAGATTTAGTAATCTTATGGAGGGTGTTTTAAATATTTAAATATCTGTCAAGAATCCTAAGTTTTGGAAGCTGATGCATCTAAGTTTAAAATAACGTTATGATCAAATACTTGTCACCTGCAGTAAATTTCACATATTTGAAACAGATTCCACATAGAAATAATATGAATTTAGGCTGAAAATCTTTGCAGTCAGGTGCAATTTTGAAACCCAATAATCATCTCAGTCTTATAAGGAATTATGCATGCGCTTAACTTTTAATATGGTGATAACACATGTCCAGTTCTCCTAAAAGATCTGATTCCATGTCATTACTTTTTAATTGCAATTTGACTTGCCAGTTAATGTTTTTCCTCTCCTCATCCCCCTCCACCCCTATCATACATGCCCAACTTAATGAATGAGTGAAGTTCTCCAAAGAAGGAGACAATTGGAAGAAGTTTTTCAACACAGTAACAAGCAGGTGAAGATCCATGGATCTCCATCCTCATGTCTTACATGTTGCCTACTGCCCCCTCAGAGAGGTAACTCATCACACCTACTTTGTGGAGGTGCAAAAGACAATAGCAGCTGCAAACAATAGAGAAGAAATGAGGTTCTCTTTATTTAAGCAAAACCTCTGCTGCTCCAATTCAAAAGTTAAAAAGCACAGAGGAGTGCAGATGATGTGACTCCATGAACCTGATCAACAGCCTCAATGAACCTGCTCCTTTCTATTCTCGGAGCTAAGTGATTTGTTACAGATACATAGACATGCAAGAACAGTTAGGGAGCACTTCTTCCCCCCCCCCCCATCATCCCGCAACTGCTTCACTGAACCCAGTGGAGATCTACCGTGCTGTGTATTTGGTGTCAACTGTAGCAAACTTAACTCTTTGGAACTTCCTTCTGGTAAAGGAAAAACTGTCAACAGACTCAAAACAGGAACAGCTCTTCCTGACGTCACAAGCAAATCATCTCTAGTAAAGGCCTTAGTAGCTCATAAATAAACTCAAGAACAATAATTACAGACCCACAGCCAAAGGAAATACAGCAGAAACGTCCTCTTTTATCCATAAGCAGAATGCATTTTTGCTAAAGAGTGAAACAATTACAAAATGTCAGGCAATGAATCAAGTTGGCACAGTATACCTGAGGGACAGAAATTTTGTGTCTTTGAATAAAAAGTCTTACGATTTCATAAGCTTCCCTGGTAACTTCACAAGTGGGATTGTCTCTGATAACCATCATATTCCTCCCCCCGGTTATCTCCTCCTATATACTCTTAAAGTCCTAGTAGCCATACAATTAACTTAGAAGCCAAAGTTCAGAGGTGTCCGTGACAACCTCTGACCACACCTGAGCTCCAGTACTGAGAAACCCTCCCAGACTGAGCTGTGTCTGTGTCCTGACTGTCTGGAAGACACCCAAATGCTCCTCACAGTTGTCCTTACCCATCCCAATCTCCACTAGAAGAAACCCAGACAAACACACAGGGAGCTCTAGAAAGAGGCTCCTCAATCTGGATGATCAGGGAATCAGAACTGCAGGGCATACCGTACCTGCCCCAGATACAGTCAACACCTTGCAAGGACAGCCCAGGTACTGCTATACTCTTACCTCACTCTGGGTATTAGGAATAGAGACATCTCCTTGTCACGACCTATTTGGTTCAGCCTCTTCCCTGCTCTGGAGCACCATGACGTTAAGTCAGTCTGACTGTAACTGCAGACATGTATCTAAGAGCCACCTTCAGTCCTTGGCTACAGAGAAAAAGAAATAGCATGCTCTAGCACCTGAATGGATCAGATCCAACACCCACTGCAGGTCTCAATAACACCATAAAGCATGAGAGGAAAATTCTAGGACCCTACAAGAAATTCCACTTTGATGCAAGTGAATCATATCCTGCCATATCCTCTTATTCCCATTTTATTTCTCTACTAGTCCTATATTCTGCAGTATTACCAATGCAGCGGGAAGGTCCCTGAGCTAACTTTCTGCTTGCGTACATGCTCATAGCAGTCTAACTGCAGTACCAGGGAGTTGAGCTACTACTTTATTCTTCAGGATGGTTTGAAACCAGTGGCAGCATAGACACAGTTCTCATACCCTGACTAGAAGTCCTCTTCTTGGTGAGCGTAACTGAATTGGACCTGATAATAACAGCGCTCCCAAGCAGCAGCAGAGTGAAAAGTATCTGATGATTTTCAGTTCTCACTGTTGTCCACGGCATTCCGAACACCAGCAGCGAAAACTGACCAGCATTAACTTTGCTTCAAGTTGCGAGTTCTCTAAGGACCCAGAAGCATCTGGTCCAGGTCAAGGAAGTGTCACGGCATGGCTTCAGCCTGGTTCCCATCTGAAACACTACTCCTTAGCTGTCAGGATAAGATTTGTTTTACTTTGTCTCAGAATATTTATTTTTCTGCACAAACATTATTTGACTTTTGAAAACTTTTGTTGAGGGAACTTTCCAAGCAGTTACATAAATTAATTACTTTATTCAAGTATTAACTGGAGGAAGAAGTATTAAAAACAAAAGACACACTATTGGGCCACTTACCCCTTCTGTTTTTTATTTTATCTATACCCTTATTGATCTCCTTTCGCTGTCAACTGTTTAGCCTTACATTTAAAGGAAAAAAAGAGGAATGTAATTGTCTGTATTTCTTGAGAAACACCTCTAAAAAAATCACTCAGGTTACAGAATTTACAAATTTCTGTATGTAACAAGTCTTATCAGATTTCCAAGAGGAACGTCGCTGCTTCGTAAACCGGAATCTACAATCAGATCCCTCTTCACCAATTGTTTCATTGATGCCAAGCCACAACAGCTTACCCAGAACTGTGCATGTGCACAGGGATCTGTGCCAAAGTGTCTCAGAGCAGGATCAGGTCCCTGTAAGATTAGCTGCATGTAGGGCTTCAATCCTGCAACGGCAATAGCTCAGGGAGACCGCTATGACAGAGGCATTGCAGGACTGGGCCCTAAAATAATCAAGTATGTAAAGATCTTTGTTCTCTCCACAAAGATCAATTCTTAAAAACCAGCCAAACAAAAAACTTCTGTATTTGTGAAATTAAAAAAAAAAAAAAAAAAAAAAAAAAAA